>NC_060958.1:3943241-4113241 GCF_910589235.1 Vespa crabro
CAACATTAGCCTTCGTGACGTCTTGTGTTGCTTTCGAGTTCCGAGGGGTTCGGACTCACCCTTCGCGATATAAAACACAATCGGTAAATTCCAATAGGAATAACTCCCATAATATATTCCATCGATTTAATCAAAATTTGCCGATCGTTTAGCCGATTACACGGTATACCAAATAAACATATACTTACATATTTGTTCATACCGTTACATTTCAATCACTTTATTTTATTTAATATTTCTGTATATATTTATTTGAGCTTGTTCTTTCACAATATTTACTATTAATTTTTTTATTATTATCATTATAATGATTTTAAGGAAATAATCGTTAACATTTTTGGAGCACCCTGTATATATATTATAAGATTTTTCATTTAAAATATAAACGTAGTACTTACCTCTTTTATTTTTTTTGTTCTAAATATATATTTAAGCTCAGCTGTAATGATGCGTGCGTTATAAGATAAGTTAGAATTTGTAGATCTTTTAATCGCGTTTCTTTTTTATTACAAGTAATGACGTTATCGTTACATCGTTATGCATCGATCGAATACGTACACTTTTACAATGAACAGTATCACAACACGAAGTATAAAGGTTGAAGCACGGCTGAACATATGTCTGTTTCACATTTTTTCCTGTTTTACTTCTCTTTTCTTTTCTTCTTCTTTTTTCCCTTAACTTCTTTACATCATCGAGATAACTACTATATATCTATTTTTTGACATTCGCAGCGAGGTATGTTAGTACGTGTAATATGTACGTTGTGCTTCTTTTGGAAGCCTCGTGAATTTTCTTCGTTCCGTATAATGAATAAATAAACGATTATGTTCGAAAAGAAAGGAATGCTGAAGAGATAAATGGAAAGTAATAAAAAAAAAAAAAAAAAAATAAAAAAGAACAAATGAAATGAGAAGACAAAGTTCAGATCGCTATCTTCTTTCTTCTCTCATACTTGACAGCAATATACGTGATGCGTGTGCGTATATGTCTATGTGTATCTTTCTACTGTCAGTGTGTATATGTGTGTGAATCTCTCCGGAAATAATCTGTTTGACATATTCGAACCTATAGTTCGATGAACATCTTCTATATAATAAATAAATACACGTATTTTTATACACTCATATCATGACCGCCACGAACAACGATCTTCTCGATTTCCTCTTATTGTATTCCATTTTCATTTTCTCTTTTTCTCTTTTTTAGATGCCGTTTCTTTCATAATTTCGACATAAGGTACTATTTTCCGTATAGTAATTCTCACCAAGTTTTCACCTAAGTCCTCGCACTTTCCCCTATCTTTTTTAGGCCATTTCCTTTCTTCTTCCTCTTTTTGAAACGTTTGTTTCTTTGTAAAACGGGATGTTTGCCGGATATTTTCTTTTTGTTATGTAACAATTTCGTCGTCATTGATCGTCTATCATCGATCGTCATCGATGATGGTTACTAGTTTTTATACATATCGCAAAGCACTTTCTCCATTGGCGTATTACCGATGGTTCTGTGGAAATATATTAACTCCACTCTCGCTGCAGGTACTGCTCTCAGCAATGGTAGAAGAAGTAAAAGCCTGCCGAAACGTGCCGGACTTCCTGGTTGTTGGGCTCTCGCGTGTTGTCCTAACATCACCTGAGCTTGGTCCTGAAGATTTTCGATCTGACTGGAATCCTTCAGTCCACGGGTTTCTATAAGTGATAAGAACGAATTTTCGAAAATAAATTCGAAAAAAGAAATTATTACGAATAAGTAAGAAAATTAAATGAACTATAACGTCTTAATTGTGGTTTAGTACAGACTTAATTCTTACAAGATAATTTTTTTTATGTATCACAGTTTTAATTATCGATCAATGTCTATATTTTATAAACTAACGTCAAAACAATTTCTGCAATGAGAATGACAAGAATGATGAATTGTATGAATTTCATGAGTATTCTTTACGAAGGATACTTCAAATAACAAAACACAATTGATATGTGTATCTAATAAACAATGTATTATAAAAAAGAGAGAAAGGAAAAGGAAAAAAGAAAAGAAAAAAACGTTTTACCTGGTCGAAAAAGTACAATGGCCTTCATACAGGCAAACTCCGCTGGGTCGACCATGACAGCTTTGTACCTTTGCAAGGTATCGTGAAGGTGTCTTACATCAGCCGCAACTTGACTCGGTTTCCCCGTAGTGTTCTGCAGATGAAGACCCGAATGTGGATGTTGATGAGGCGAAAGAGTTAACGCCGTCAATTCGGGAGCACTGAAGAGAGGTGAGGATTCGAGAGGTAGACACCATTGGACTGCATTTAGAAGGAAGAGCTCTGACCAGGCCTCCTCCAGTAAGATCACCTGAACGAATCGCGAATTGCTCGAAACAAGCAATGACAAGAATCCTCTGTTTTTGTTCCGGCTTGAGATTTCGCTCGGATTTGTTTGATATATTTTTGTATCTTTTATATATATATTTTATCATGGCTGTACTAATAGGTAGTACCTGATCTCTGAAGGGTAAACTCGCGAAGGAAGGAAGATTCTTCGCCCACTTAACAGCCATGAAGAGTAATCTCGCACTTGTCTCGTAAACGGTTTCAGCACTGGCCGGAGAATATAGAGAAGGTATGACAGGTGGAAGTTGAGTGCATCCGCTTCTTTGAGGTGTCAATGGTTCCTCATTCGTCACGTCTATGCTGTCCTCGGACGCGTTACCTATTTGAATTATTAGCCAATTTTATCTTACGAATTTTTTAAATATAGATCTTCTTATCAGATAATATATTTCTTCTAAAAAATTATTTTAACGTCTTGATTATATTGACACGAGCCTATATAGGGCTTACCATCTTCGGTCTCTTGTCTGGGAGGAGTCGCCGTGGTCGTTGAATTCGTCGTCGGTGCGATCGAAGGTAATGGTAATGGTGTCGTGTATCTCGCCATTGCCAGAGATACCGGTGGCCTAGAAAGTAAAACGATAAACGATTTTATTTTTCTCGTCGGCTAAGTGATATTACAATATTTCTTTCCGTTCATATCGCATTTATGTATATCGCTCGATTCGCGTTAAAAGAGGAAGGATATCGAAATAATAGGAAAATCGACAGTTTCACGACGATGATCTGACAAATTTTGTTTGTGTACTGTGTCGATCGCCCTCTATCGCTATAATTTCATTTTCGTCGATCTTTCGGGGTGGATCAAGCGAGATAAACTCGTGCTAAACTCGCGAATTTATTTTTCTTTTTCTCTTGTCTTCTTAACAATACCCCGTTTTTATTTTTTTATTTTCTTTTATCTCAAACGTCCATAAAAGACTTCTTCGATTCTCTAAGCTTATGGTACGAATGACGTTGGCCGTCGGATCAGCGAAAAGCGCACGGTCGAAGCCCCGATAGTGATAACGGAGGTTAGAGAATCTTTTTATTTTATATTATCAATTATTATTGTATTGCTATTTTTCATATTGAACGAGAACGAAGAAAAACACGTAGAATATTCCTTTTAATCTTCTTTCGAATCATATTTACAATTATTAAATCTATACTTTGAAAGTATTTGATAAACGATGAAAATTAGAATCGTAGGAACGTTGAGAATCTATTAAAAAATGTCTGTTGAATGTGATATGACAGAAAAATTAACCTTATGATTAGTTTTCTATTTAAATATTAAAGATTATTTAGTATCAATTAAATGAACGTGAATTATTGAGAGATGAATTATATCGATTTTAGCATCTTGGAAATATCGGAAGCAGAGACTTGAAACTTGGGAACATTTGTATTATCGTAAAAGTCGCAAAGATGGTTGAGATAAGTGGGACGTTGTCGTCGCCACGGCCGACGGCGACGACGTCTCATCGTAAGCGTAAAAACGGTGAAATTTCTTCGACTATGATAAACACAAACGAGATGATCTTACCAACCGGAAAGGATTTCACCGCTTGTTACATGGAACTCTGCAAGAAATATCATCTGAGACCTTTACCGGTGATCTGTGTGACGTTACCATATAGCTTAGACTTTACGACCGATCGCGTTAAGATGGAGGACTGGAGACCGATCTTGAACTCCTTGTCACTTGATCGCATCCTCAGGTGTCGTTACACTTTATCTTTAATTATTCTCGTTCTGTCGTATATAATGAAAGAAGGGTATCAATGATTTCTTATCGTAGATTCGTAGATAACAATTAATAGAAACAATATAGATACTGTTTAATGGGAACAAATATAGGAACAAATTATAATAATTTAATCAAAGACACAGATAGATTCTCATGACTGAACGATTATTTCTTTTCATTTAGATCGATCAGCATACGCAGTAGATATCAATATCGCAAACCATCGGAAATTGGCAATGTGAGTTTCGAAGATAAAGTTCGATCGAAAGGTCCTGGTGCATTAACACAATATCTTGTGGAATGGCTATCCCATAGCATCGGACAATGCGTGAGGAATTCGTTCAGTTTGACCCATCTGGAGCTAGAGGGTATACCTTTTCCGACGGACTGCTTGGCGGTCTTATGCGTCGGCCTCGCTGGCACGGAAACACTCGAACATCTTTCCTTTCAACGTTGTTACATCGGCGATACTGGTTGCGAACTCGTCTGTCGTGCAATAACCGATGTACGGACAATCAGATCGTTGAATTTGAGCGATTGCGATCTTACGTCGAGGTTAGACGAGACTTGAAACCATCATCTATTACATCCGCATAAGTCATTTCTATTGATTACGTTAGTTTATTTATAATATCCTTTATAAACGACGTTATGCAATAACGTAACGGATTTTAATCTTTTTCGACTTATATCTCGTTATTATTATATATGTCTTATGTCATTTTCATAACGAACCATTCGATTCTTACTCGATGGTATCATATTAATTCGAATTAAAATTCAACGTAAGATGCGGCACGGTTCTAGCCTCCACCTTATCAAGGCAAGAATTATCGCTTTATCATGAAACTTGGAAACAATCCCTGAGATATCGAGAGCCAAATATTGAAGCGATGCCTGGTCTACGCCGATTGATTCTCAGTGATAATCCTCGCTTGGGTGACTCTGTCGTATTGAAGATGATTGAAGCTATTAGAGATAATCTATGGTTGAAGGCGCTCGACCTTCGGCATTGTGGCTTAACCAATCAGATAGGTGATGATCTTCTCGAACTCCTGGAGCAGAATTCTTCTCTGATGGTTCTCGACGTACGACAGAATCCAAACATGAATGAAAATCTAATTGGTGAGATTTTACGACGTTTAGATGGTAAGGAAAACGACGAATACGGCTGGTTGAATTCATCACGAAGAGATCGGAAGTTCTCTTCAACGAATCTTCAAAAGAAGAATAATAACAAGAAGAGTAATAAAGAGAATGAGGTCAATGGTGCATACGGGAAAAAAAATCAAAGAGAAGAAAGTTCGGTTTCGAACTCGGTTAACAGGTTGAAAGTTTTAACTCCTTCTGTGAAAACACGTAAAGTGAATTCTCAACCGACGAAATGGAATAGAACTGTGACACAATCATCCGACAAACCTTCCTTACATCTAGATCTTCAGTCACGAATAAAACCGATCGTTGAGACGATGAATTCACTCGAGGTAAGTGAATCGAGCGTTCGATATTCAGCGAAGATCGATTTGGAGAAAAAAAATGAAGAGAGAGAAGAGATCACAGCAATGATGAGAGAACTGATGCTCGCAAGAACGACTAACGATCATTTGTTGGAAGAAAGCAAACGTCAAGATCTTTTGATCGCACATGAAAAAGCAAAGCGTGAAATAGCTGAGAAAAAAATGAGAGCGATGAGTGCCAATTTAGCTGATTTAGAAAATATATTTAGAGAAAAGGATCGAGAGACCGACAATTTCTTATTGGTCAGTCAACGATCATTGAATGACATTTGTACGTCGTTCAATAGATTGGTAGAATTGTTGGAGAATCTAACTAGAAATTCGAGGTTCGACAAAAAGAATTTAGAGGAAGGTCTTTTGGCTAGCAAGGATGTGAAATATCGTGTTGACTATGTCGTTAGAAAGACGAAATCTGAGAATATAGGACGAGGATACGTTGTTGATATCGAGGATGAAGAGCAGGAAGAAGAAATAAAGGAGGAAGAGAATGAACTGATTGTTGAATCATCTAGGTTAGTCTCTTTCTCTCTCTATTTTTTTGAATACAAAATCCATGTATAATACTATTGTCTTATATCGGTAGATTCGACAAGATTCAGAAGTTCGTAAAATCCGAAGGAGACGTAAGAAGGAAGCTTCCTTCGCCAGCTTCACCGGTACGAGTTGAAAGAAATATTGGCGACAATCTAGACGTAGTTGGACCTTCGTTGAAGAGTTGTGTTCTTGATCGTTTTGATGCTGGGGACAAATGTAACGTATCTTCCGTGGATAGGGCAAGAAACATTTTCCTTCGTTTCATCAACGGGGAAGTTGAAGGGAACTTTTTAATCGCCTGATAAAGAATCTATTTGAAATATTTATTTGAAAAGCAGTTAAGATTAGAGGTCATTTGTATATCCACGTTTTTCTTAAGCTCTGTGATTGTACATGAAATAGATATCGTTTATCATTTTGCGATGGAAACTTCACAAATGGTTCTTAGCAAAGAAAAGAGAAGATGCGATCGGGAACATCGTCGTTTATCGCTTTTAACGTTCACCCCTTGGCACTCTATGGATTTTCCATTACTTCCGGCCTGGGTCGCCGGTTACTTGAAAAACGCCTATGCACGGGCTACCGGTCAAAGGTAATTTTTCATGATAGATCACGCTCGGCGTGGCGTGTCGCGAGCGATCTTGTTCGCAACGTGAATGGTGAAAGGTAAGTCGTTGCGCAGCACAAGATCAAACGTTCCAGCAACGTCGTCCGGTGTGTGCTCCTCTTTCTTCCTCTCTCTTGCTCTCTCTCCCTCTCTCTCTCTCTCTCTCTCTCTCTATCTCTTGACGTGTCGTCGATTATCGATCACCGTCGTCCTCGCTTTTACGCGTATGAAGCCTTTAAAAGAGACCTCGTTTACGTCATGGTAATAAACGGTTCGATGCTGGTCATTTTTCGTCGGGCGATCGTATAGAAACGGTAAAGATTAGAAATATGACGATTAGAAGTTTAAGGACTTACCCGAAAACACCAACGGCTACTGCAGCTTCACGAAGAGCTCTTTCTTGATCCATCTCGACGAGTGCTTCCGGTCTTATAGTTGCTGTGTTCCTAGGTTGTCTTTCATTCTGGACGGCTGAAACGAAAAGTATTATCTCCTTTACTCTCTCTAATTTTATTTCGTAAATTCGACAAGTTTGATTTTCAAGCACAGTGGGTGTCGATCTCATCGAGAGGTAATTGAAATATTACGATGATTTCGCTTCGATAGTTCTCGGCAGATTAATCAGGGAACAAACGCGCTCCGCCTTCGACGGCCAGCCCCTTTCTCTTTCTCTCTCTCTCTCTCTCTCTCTCTCCATCTCTCTCTGTATCTATCCCTCATCTCTATCTCTTGTTCGCGTCTCGTCAAATTCACGTAACTCACGGTTATGTCATGCGAACATCGTGCGTTTGACAAGAACGGAGTTTAACAGACGCGCAGAAATCAGCTACGCTATTGTTTGCCTGTGTATATTCGCCGTTAGATAACTCCCATTCTATGAGTGCGGGATTCTCATCGGCGATCGATTCGTACGTTTCCACCATCCGATATTCTCCAAAGAGAGTACTCTTCTCTTCTTTCTCCTCTTTCTTTTCACGGTCTTCTATTTTCTTCTAGATCACTTTTAGAAATGGTACGAGAAAACAAGGAGCATTTATTACGAAAGATAGATAAGTAGATAGATAGGTAGATAAATAGATAGATAGATAGATAGAGAGAGAGAGAGAGAGAGAGAGAGAGAGAGAGAGAAAGAGGGAGGGAGAGATAAGCTTCGTCGTTAGTTGCAACAGTAGGTAATTGTTATATTACGATATATTCTATTTACAGAGTATTGTACGTATTATTTCAGTACTGATCAAATCGTCGTTGACAATTGTATAATTCATTTTAAATCGATCTACAAACGTCACTCGCAAACTTCGCCCTTGCGATCTTCGCTAGTAGAGAAGGAAAAAAGGTAAGGAAACATAGAGACCGAGCGATCGTTTGTAAAAGGAGGCGTGTTCGGAAAAACAAGGCAAAGAAACGAACGAGACAGTCTGTGTTCTCACAGACGAACGATTCGGTACCGACACGCGACACCTCGTGCGTCCAAATTACTTTCCGCGTCGTTCTTAACGCGCTCGTTTCGCGAATATATTCAAATGAGCGCGCTTTGATCTTCGTAGCCATTCGATCGTCACGAAAACGATGTGTCATCCCGTTTATAAGAAAGAAAGAGAAAGAGAGAGACAGAGAGAGAGAGAGAGAGAGAGAGAGAGAGAAAGAGAGACAAAGAGCGAACCAACGCGATCGCAAAGGATATAAGTTGGTAGTGTAAAAATTTAACGAGCGTCGAAGGGCTTGCGATACCTCGTCGAAACTCGTATCGCGTAAAGAGGACTGACAGAGTAAATCCCTGGAAGGGACAAAGTCGAAACGTAAAGAAAAAGGTCCGCTAAAAAAAGATTACAAAAAAATGAGAGAAAGAGAGAGATAGAAAGCAAGATTCTCGTGAACACGAGGCGTTAAGCTTTAATGGAGCCACGATAAGGGCACTCAGTGGCGCATAATGCTCGAGTAGAAGCATTTTTCTAGGCTGCGGAGAATGAGTGAAGTAGAGGAAGGTGGGTATCCTTTTAAACCGTGCCACGGTTGCAGTAATTTCGTAATAATAAAAAAGCGTGTCGGCTCGCTTTACTTTCGTTGCGTTGCTGCCTGCTGAGCGGCTTAATAGGGTCCCTCTTGTCTCTTGCCGAGCCTTTTCCTCGTCGTCCTTCATTCTCTCTCTCTCTCTCTCTCTCTCTCTCTCTCTCTCTCTCTCTCTTTCACTCTCTCTCTCTCTCTCTTTCTGTCACACGTTCTCTCTCATTTCCTTTTTCCTATCCTTTTCTCTCCGTTTTGACTCCCATCTTTTTTCTGAATCACGCTATCCTCCATTCGAAGAAATAAACGCTCGTCGCCCTTGTACCCTACGGCATTTCTTTCTCTCTCTCTCTCTTTCTCTCTCTTTCTATCTCGTACTTTTCTCGCACATACATAGATAAAAGTGTAATAATTGCGAATGGATGGGAATCGTAGCGGGTAGCTGAAGGAAGGGAGTCGAAGGATTCAGATTTCCGCATGCACATCGCACGAAGTATTGCCTGCTTGCATACGTTTATTTCTTCCAATTAACCCTTCGGGCCGTTCGAGAGCCACGCGACCATCGTTAACGACCGTAGTGTTTACGATGGCAAAGAACGACCGCGACACCAGCAACGGAGTTTCTTCTAGTAGTAGTAGTGGTGGTTGTCCTGGTAGTTGTGGCGAACCACAAGAGCGTGCTTTCTACGGCAATTAGACTATTCTTCTTCTTCAATTTCGCGATACTTGCGTCATCTCTTTTAATGATACGAACGATTCGAAAATTATTCGAATGAACTTATAAGAATTGCAACGAACTATCTTTTTTGTGTTTTGTTTTTTATGCTACGAATATATTTTTACACAAAAATGATATAAAAAGATTTCTTAACGGTACAATCATTTGCGTGGACATGGTAGAGAAAATAATTTGTTAAATAACAATTAACAAATTATCACTATTAATAGAAAAACGATGCATTGATTGATTTATTTAAATGGAAGACGATGCGTAAATTCGTACATTTCCGAAGCAAGATAAAATTCTACGAAAAGTCTATAGACTCATATCGAGTTCATGATACTAAAATCTAAGATTAACCTGTTCGGAGAGAGCGAGAATCGCAAAAATTCTCGTTAAAGTCGTACGAAACAACGGCGTTGACGTCGACGACGAAGTTCTGCTGTGTCGATTCGATCCAATTCTACCTTACGTCGTCGACGTCGAGTTCGGCAATAAGAAAGTTAGTGGTAAAGCGAAATGAGATTGCACAAGGACGAGGGGAAAAAGAAGTAAAAGAATGTAGAGAGAGATACGAGAGGAAAAAGGAGAAAGAATGAGACGAGGGAGAAAGAGAGAGAGGAAGAAGCGAAAGAGAGAAGCAGGTGTTGCCGTGTCTCGTCGGGAGGCATTAAGAGTTGAATCGAACGATTCTAGAAGCATCGGAATACTCCTCTTCTCCCACCCACCCCTCTTCATCCTTCCTTCTGTCCCCTCCAACACTTTTTCCTCATTCCTTCGTTTATTCTCATCTTTCACTATCTACAACCAGGCCGTTGGTTGGTCCCTACTCTTTCTATCTCGCGAAACGCGTTCTCTCCGTTCTCATCCAGTTATTTATGTCGCAAACATAAAGGGCCCTCCTCCATCGAATTTCCTGATCGCTATACACAGGGGACGTCTACTCTGATTGATTCGAGAACGGATTATCCAGAGGTATCGTTTCGGTAGTCTCATACCGAGCGATCGACTTCTATCGTTTCTTTCGATATGATTCCCTGGCAAAATGTAATTTCCGATTACTTAATTGTTTAATTCGATCATTTTCAACTTACCGTCTTTATTCATTCCCATCTGCATGCATTTTTTTAGACGACACGCTTGGCATTGATTCCTGTGTGCCTTGTCCACGACACATCTTCCTGTTCCAGCTTGACATCTACGACAAAAAGAAACAAATTTTCAATATCATGTTTTTTCGTTGATTGAAATAACGAAATATTGTTCCATTAATTTTGTGGAATAAGATCGTAGAGTCGAGTTGAGATAGATCGAAAGTTTTTGGCTGTTACTATTAGAGAGCAAGACGATAAACTCCTGGGCTTGCTCGTCGAAAATCCAAACGGCGCACTCGGGAAATGGCGTTAAATTCGATTACTTTCATTGTTGAGCTAACCCGGTTATTCCTTGGAGCGGAGTAACGTAAAGAGCCAACCAACTGGGGGTCACGTACCTTATTCTTATCCCCCTTAATCTTGTCCAATCCCGCCGTAGTGCCGGTACACTTCGTTCTTCGCGAGCCTCCAGAAGGGACCACGTTTTCTTTCCTTTATTCTTTCGCTTTTCTTAGTGCGAGAAAAAGTCGAATCGTGTTTTTATCGAATTTGACCACCGATCAGTATATTACGATCTTAGCTTGAATAGACAGATTGACCGATGGACAGACAGACAGAGATGGAAAAATTTGTCCTTGCGACAGAAAAGAAGAAATAGAAAAGAAAAGAGGTTGAGAGGGAGAGAGAGAGAGAGAGAGAGAGAGAGAGAGAGAGAGAGAGAGAGAGAGAGAGAGAGAGATAAAGAGAGAAAGAGAGAGATGAACAAAGTTCAAAAGGATTAACAGTAGGGTAAGGACGTTGATCAATTTAGTCGTAATTGTTAGCACGATTTTAACTGACGTCAGTCAGAAGGAGCTGAGAATCGGGCGAAACAAACGACGAACGAGCTAGGTCGATTAGGTGACGGAGAAGGAGGACGGAGCTTGAGATATCCGGTCGGTCGACCATCCTGACCCGAGGCGGTTAGAACGCGACGAGAATGGATCCAAAGCGACCGGGCATCGAAGGGTGGCTGCATGCCGTGCCAGCGGGTGGCGTCGCACAAATTGATTTGCGTTCACACCCCGTCGGAGCTCGAACACACACGAACTCTTGCACACTCGCGGTAGGACACGCTCGTGAACTGGGTACATGACGCGATGGGGAACATCCAAGAGAGAGAGAGAGAGAGAGAGAAAGAGAGAGAGAAGATAGAACGGACTCCTCTTCCTTTCCATTCACCCTTCAGAACCACATCACGCATTTATTTACCCGACTCTTCCTCGACCCTCTCCTTTCTCTTTCTCTCTTTCTCATACTTCTTCGATCGAGCGGAATCTTTGCACGTGCTTCGACGGTCATTCTTTCTCTCCCAAGAGAGATTTTAACGTTAAAGGAAATCATCCTTCTCCTTTACGATCTCGATAGAAGTCTTTAAAATCGAGATATGTCACGTAAAAGGGTTTCCTATTAACGAATTAAGAGATTTCGAATCTTATCCGATCGAGGATGAGTTTAATTTTATTCGGGAATTGATAGGATCGGCCGGTCAACGTAGTGTCGAGCTTACGGTTAATCCGTCGATTGTGGTTGGCGCGACGTCGGGACGCATCTGTCGCAATTCTCTCTCTCTCTCTCTCTCTCTCTCTCTTTCTTTCTCTCTCTCTCTCTCTCTCTTTCTTTCTCTCTCTCTCTCTCTCTCTTTCTTTCTCTCTCTCTCTTTCTCTCTCTTACTCTCACCGGAGCTAGCGAACCCCTGCACTTTTCCCCTTACCGAGTAATTGGTTATCTGTGCGAAGGCTCTTCGGTCTTTACCGCGTTACGACCATCTGACAGGAACGGATACTGGGAGAATAAAAAAAGGTGAACGGCGTTACGATGACCTCAAAAAGGATCGATTGAAACGTACTTGTCCAAGAAGAGCGAGGGATCGACGACCGGCTTCTCATCGTTCTTTCGTAACGTTTACGAATTCATCAAAAGGCCGGTTCGATATTGTTGTTTTATTGTAACAGGTGTTAGAGAAATTCAGACGTAATTGTTTTCCTTATGACCGTAGATATATCACTCATATCGCTTTCGTCTCGATGATTGAAATATTTGCTTTACGATTCGGTCGGTGTTTGCTAACTTGTTTGTTCAGCGGTATTTGGTGAAAACACTTGGCAAAGGTTATGATCGCCGAGTTAGCTTTTTTCTTATCGATGAACGTTCGATCTGTTTTCTAAACCGCACGTATTGTTATGTGTTGCAACATTTTGTCAATACGTCTTTCGATCCAAGAGTCTCTTTAAATCGATTCATAATTTATTTATATTCAGATCAACATTTTTGTACATCTGTAAAAGTTTGGTTTGTAGATGGAAAGATGTGAAAAATATAGAAAGAAAGAGAGAAAGAAAGAGAAAGAAAGAGAGAGAGAGAGAGAGAGAGAGAGAGAGAAGGGTATCATGGGTTAATAGTTTATATATCGAGTATCCCTGACAAGGATATGACACTCTTGGTAAAGCTAAAGGGCGACGAGAAGCGGGGAGTGGAACGAGGGTGCCAGCATAAAGAGGATCGTGAACGTAGCAGACACCGATTCTGAGTTGAGAGGGATTCAATGGAGATGGATCGCCGTTCCCAAGGGATGCTAATAGTTCCTCGAACGGCCCGCGAAGCTTTGCCAGTGGCTCGATCGCGCATATACGGTTAGCTACGATGGGCCTTCGTGTTGGTCGACCTCGAACATTATGCCGTTCTGCATTGTTGCCCGGTATTACGATGAGCCCACTCGATTCGGGCCACATGGCGCCACCCGACTATAACCTTCCACTTTCCCGCTTGATCCTAGTACTCACAGATATCTCTCTTCTATCTATATTTTCATTTTCGACAAAAAACAATTTTACGACGTTAAAGAAACTCGTCTCTTTATATTGTGTAATACTGAGTTCATGTGAAATACTGAAAGATTGCGTAAGAATCGTTTAGTTTTCTAATGAAATACATTATTTTTTAATGAAAATCCAAGAGAGATGAGGTATAACAATTTTCTAACGAAACTCACCTGTATATAAGTTTACGTCTAACGCTTCTTTTGAAGAATCCACTGCAACCGTTACATGCAAGAATCCCATAATGCTTCCCAGAACTGGTATCACCACAAACGACGCATATCAAGCCAAGACTTCGAGGTGTCTTATTACTATGTTGCGATTGTTGTTGCTGCTGTTGTTGTTGTTGTTGCTGTTGTTGTTGTTGTTGATGCTGTTGTTGAACTTGACTCAAGAGATGGGGATGACCATTACCGATTGCCGTAAGATACGGAGATCTTGCGAGAGGAAAATCTGTTGGCATTCCTCTGCAAAGTGGTACAGGACATTCTTGCACCGGTCTCGAGGCGTAAGGATCGTGACTGGATGTCGAACCTGTCGCACCTAAAGGACTGTAACGTTCCGGTAATCCAGGAGATATTACACTACTCTCGCCCGAATCTGTAACAAATTATTATACGAAATACTAATAATTATCATACAAAATAATAAATCGACGAAATACTAATAATTATTATACGAAATACTAAATCGACTTTCTGTTTCCTGTTCTTGAATAAAAATGTCAACCAGACATTTTATCTATTTCTTTGAACGTATTGCTTTTCCTTTTTTTAACACCAACGTTCATGTATTATTTATTTATTTTACTTTCGATACATCCAGACTTTGCACAATTGTTGAAACGCTGATTTAACGAAAAAAAAAAGAAAAGAAAAAATGTACGAAGAAAATATTGACGCAGCGTGGTTTCGGATTTAGTTATTGTTTTCAGGATATAAATAAAGATTCGATTCTCTTTCTTATCGCAATTATTTTCTCTTCACGTATAATATTAATCACGCATTAAAGAGCAAGGAAGGATGAACGAAATAATGTATCGTATATTTCCGTTCAAAGAATTTCTCCAATTTTTCTTTTCTTTTCATTTTTTATTTTTTATTTTTTTTTCTTATATTTCTCCTTGAAATTGTTTCAATTATCGAAGACCACGACGAAAGGATTTACGATCAGGGATGAGACTTCTAGTTGGATTCTCGAACAATTCATTCGATTTTATCGGTCCTACCTTCGTACTAAGCTAATCCTAGAAATCTCTTTCGCATGTTGCGATATTCAAGCGACCCCAACTGCAAATATGTGAAAGAGAAACTGCCCTGACCTCCCCTCTTCCTTCTAACCCCAAACTCCCATCTTCTGCACCTCCTACTGATGCTTTCCACTCTTGATTGATTCTCATGAAGCAGGGTCCGTAAACAGAACGATCGCATATAAAATAATTGCGCGCTGTTCAAGCTTATATAACGATAACATTATAGATAGCCACGTAGAATTTATGACTTATTTTTTGATGACTGGATGTTGATAGAGTATGCATAGACAAGTATATACTTACTTTGTTGAACATATTCAAGAATCTTAAAATACAAAGAAGAATGGGAAGCGAATTTTTTTTTTATTATACGAAGCTTATTATACAAGATATAAACTTTCTCTGAAAACGCGTCCAACACGCGTCTTAGTAAAAAGAAGAATATTTGAAGTTATTTAAAATCGTTCAAACGTTGAATACGCGGGCAGAATCCTTTGTTTCAAAGTTATTACGATGAAATACGATCGGAATTAAAGTCCTCGAAAAATTACCGACGTGGATCTTTTCCTCTATCGAAGAAGAAGTCGTCCGTGGTTCTTTTTATTTCCCTTTGGGAGACACCGTTTCGTCTTCGATTCCCCTTAAGGATTACGACCAGGGATCGTAGAGGCAAACAGTATTTACATCGAGAAATGAGTTTTGAAAAAGCTCAGAAAGTAAAGAGATTTCTTTAGCATAAATATTTATGTTTTCTTTTTTTTTTAAATAAGGGTCGCAAAGCAGTTCCCTGACAAAACAGTTGATTAAATGTTGTTAATTAATAAATAGATTAAAAGGGCAATTGTTGTAATATCGTTGCTAAGAAAGCAGAACTAATAAAATGAAAAAGTAGTAAAACGAAATGCGATTTTTCACTCGATTCTATTAGTCACGGCCGTGACTCTATCGTAGAAATCGTATTTGTCGATCGAACGCTCATTTGGATTGCTCGTTAAATGTCATAGGGTCGGAAACATTTACGAGAGGAGAAAAAGAGAGAGAAAAAAAAGGAAAGAAAGAAAATTACCAGTCACCCTTTTTCATATATTCCTTTAGTGTTATTATTTACGAAGGAACTACATATCTACTATCTACCTACCTACTACCTATTTATCTACCTACCTACTAACCAAATTAAAAAAATACCATATTAATCTCTGAAAATGGAACTAGCTCCGATAAAAAGGTTCGAACCCGAAGGGTTCTATACACTTTCCGTCTTCGAAGTTACCCTTTCAACCTGCAGACGAGTTTAACCATGAAAATATTCTGAGAGTTTCAGCGTGAAAAGCATCGAAGCGTCCCTCGAAATATACTCGCCGATCTCTCTCTCTCTCTCTCTCTCTCTCTCTCTCTCTCTCTCTCTTTCTCTTGCTCTCTCCCTCTCTCCCCCAACCGGTCGAGTATCCAACGATGATCCTGTAATACGAGGGACGCAGGTGGCGCCTCACCATCCGCCAGCATTGATATGCTAATGAAATTTGACGCCCCTGCTGTCGCCTCTCTCTCTCTCTTTCTCATTTTCTACGCGTTGTATACGTATACACGTTTTCTGTGTATCTGTGTTACCTATCCGTCCATTTTATCCCTCTCTCTCTCTCTCTTTTTCTCTTTCCCTCTTTCTTCCCCTCTCCCTCATCGTAGATTTCAATTCTGAGGCTTCGAGACGTCGAGACACTTTCTTCTTTCTCGTTTAACCCCGCACGTTCGACGAGGTTCGGCACCGTGTCGTGCATTCCACCAGGCCATAACGAAATTTCATTACTCTAATGGCCTAACGATGTTGCCGCTGTCCTATTGTGTATATACGCATACACAGACGTAATCACACTCATACAACCGTATATGCAAGAATTCTCGTTGTGCGAGGATCGTTCATGTATTACTGTTTTCGATGCGTATGCATCGTATGTATGCATTGGATTTAACTGATAACGACATTATGAGAGCTTTCGAAAGCATCGAATCAAAGGAATAATCGTGTGAGCGTACGTCGTGAATGTTACGTGTGACACGAGCGTGATCGCTCGCAGATTGATTTTATCAAACGCGAGAGCCTATCTTTACTCTCTCATAGTGAACGAATCTATTCGACAGAAATCCGATTATATACGATGTCCGTGCGATAGTCATTTTATCGTTCTATAAAAGTTCTTTTCTATTTGGATCGACGTACAAACAGTAGATGACAACATGATTTCTTTTTTCTCTCGTTTAATTAATTACTACGATCGTGACGCGTGTCTACGAGAGAGAGAAAGAGAGAGAGAGCGAGAGAGAGAGAGAGAGAGAGAAAGAGAAAGAGAGAGGAATATACTCATCATTTAATTGCTGAAAACCATGTTACTCACGTAGTTTTTTATCATTCGTAAACCATTTCGTAACTCAGTCCAAGGGAAATTTCATTTCTGGTGATTTACATGTATTCTCTTTTTCTCTCTTTCCCTCTTTCTCTCTCTCTCTCTCTCTCTCTCTCTCTTTCTTTCTTTCTTTCTTTAACATTCTTTTTAGTTTTGAAAAAAGCAAAAACAGAAAAGAAAAAACAGCCAAAGTAATATGAAATTCGGTCGTTTGTTAACGCTCACCATGACGAATGCTGAGTGGACTTGCAGGACTACGAGGATGCTCGGAACTCGTTTCGTTTTGTGATTGCTGCTGCTGATGCTGCAGATCGGCAGAAGTACCAACGGTCGTTGCTCCGTTCATGATGCTCTCTCGATGATCATCGAATCTCACCAGCAGAACTTCGCCTATAACGAAATAAGAAAACCTTGAAATTTGAATTTCTTTCGAGAAATTCGATCTCATAGTGAATATGTACAACATTGTATATCTCGAAACAATTGTCCAATCGAACGATTTAAACGTCTAATGGGTATTGCGTTGTCATTGTTTTTATAACTTCGTTTAAATTTTTGATCACGTTATAGAGTTCGAACGTGATAGTTTCCAACCTTGAGAATTTTATCGTTCTAAAACTATCTTTTTAATTCGACTACATTTTATGAACACTGGTAATATTTTCTATTACATATTACGAGTACTTCTAAATATTATTAAAATGTATTAGATTATTTCTACGATATAAATTTCCATACTTTTCACATATTTTTCTCACAAATAAATTCATCGTCAAGTTATCACTTTTACAATAATCATTATCCTCGCGTCATATTTCCGAACATAAGATTTCAACAGATTTTTCTTTTCTCTTTATAGATTGATTTTCGATAATCGGTGAGTAATACGAAAAAATATAGTAAAAAGAATCTCGATAGATATAAGAAAAGTAAATAAATATACTCACCAAGTCCCGGCTCGCCGAGAAAATCTCTGATCCTTTCCGTGATTCTTCCGTTTTTCTTACCCCTTATAATTCAATTCAACACTCGTTCAACACGCGATTTAACGATAACGAGATATTCTTATCGCGCTTATATGCAACGAGCGAGCGAAGTGAACCAATTGCACCGAATGTCCGTTAAGATGTGAGGGAAAGTTTGCAAACGATTTTAAGAGAATAGAGAGGCGGAAGAAGAACGGTAAAGAGGAGAAGGAAAAAGACGTTGATAGTTAAGGAAGAAGAGAAAAGATAGAAGAAGAAGAAAAAGAAGAAGAAGAAAGAGAAAGAGAGAGAGGGGGGAGAGAGAGAGAAGGAGAGATTAGGAAAGAGTAGGCTAACGATGAGCAAAGCAAGCGAGTCTCCAACTAAGTTCTCTCGACGACTAACAAGACGACGAGCTTCGCATCTCTCGTGTCTTCGCTTTCCTAGTCGACTCGTTGCTATTCGTCGTGTTCCTCGTTGTCGATGTAGAACGTCGACATCGTGCTGCCAGTTGAAGTCTAGTATATCCGTCGGTTTCTATCGGTTCTCATACTCCGAATGTGTGGGTGCGAGCAAAAGAGCGAGAGAGAGATAGAGAGAGAGGAAGAGAGAGAGAGAGAGAGAGAAAGAGAGAGAGAGAGAAAGAGAGAGAGAGAGAGAGATAAAGAGAGAAAGATAGAGACAGAAAGAGAGAGAGAGAAAGAGAGAGAGAGAGATAATGTGTGAGTGCAAGAGAGATAGATAAAAGAGGTAAGAGTGGGCTCTCGCGCCGATTGGTCGACCGACACTTTTGAAGGCGGGATCAGGAGGCAACGGCGGAAAAACGACAAAAACGAGGAAGGCCAGGATTTAACCTATAGCCAGCACGTTTGACGCGCGACGCGAGCCTTCTGCAAGTCTGACTAGTAGGACGCCTGCGCACCACCTATAATCTGCCACTGCGCTAGGACTCTCGCTCATTCATCCTTCTCCCCTCTCTGCTGTTTCCCCCGGCCTCTCGCCCCGTGGTACAATTGTTGATCGTTGGTTACGCTCTGCTCCTCAATCCCTTCCTCCCACCACTTGTCCTCTTTCTCCCAACGCTCACTCCCTTCCATACAAACCGCTTCTATCCGATAGGTCCTCTCCGTACTGCCTCTCGACGGCCAAGTGGGGGATCGCAACTTCGAATATCGGAGGAGCGAGGGTTGTTGGTTGTTCGATCGAACGACGAGATCGACGGGCAACGATCGGAGCAGCGACCGTCAAACTCCGATACTTCACTAATACTACTACCATCACCACCATCGTCACCACCACTTCTACTACTACTAATACTAATACTCCTACTGCTACTACTATTATTATTACTATTGTTATTACTACTGCTACAACAACTATTACTATTACTGCTATTATTATTATTACTCTTTTGATTCTCTCTGACTTCTCGATCTTTTCTATCTAGACAAACTTCACGAAAGATTGATAAATAAATACTAATTTATAAATATACGAATGCACATAAATAAATCAGATAGTTATTCCATTAACAATTATTGTTTTTAAATCGTAATAATTTGATAACTCTATTTGTTTTTTACAATCTTATAGACGAAATAATTCACTCTTGTGGGACGCAACAGCATCGATCAGACCAGTCACGTTCATCAACAGATCGCGTTTCCTGTAAAGTAAAGTTCTACGGTAAGCTGAGAATATCTATGTTGGTAAGTAGTGGTGATGTTGGTGATAGTAGTGGTTGTGGTGGTTGGTGATAAAGTCGTTTTGAAGGGGATGTCCGCCATGCTGGATTTCTGCCTTCGGACGACACTCGGTGGCTTTCCGGTAATCGTTGCCGGGGATGCAGCGAACTTCCTCCTCCCTCTGCCAACGAGGGAAGGATCGTGGCCACGCCCCTGAACTACTAGTCAGACCAATGACGCCAGGACATCGCGACGTTACCGTCCACCAATAGGATTACCCTCTGATACGGTCTTTCGCTTGTCAGCGATCGCTTCCTCCCTTCTTCTCAACCCCCACACCCTCTACCTACTATTTCCTCTTCCTTCTCTTGGCAAAGCACCGGGGTGCTTTTCAATTTCGGCTCTACCCTTCCTCCTCATAAAGAGGTCGAAGCACCTATTCGCGCGCGCACCATCGTTCGCTGTGTTTCGCACACTTCTATCTAGAATATCTATCGTATCTCTCTCTCTCTCTCTCTCTCTCTCTCTCTCTCTCTGTCTCTTTCTCTCTCTATCAATCTATCTATCTCTGTCTCAATCTCTCTATATCTCTATATTTCTGTCTCTTTTCTACGTCAATAATAGAAAGAGAGAGGTAGAGCACGCTTTACGCCCTCCCGACACCGGATAGCTCACTCTCTTGATTCGATGCTCGCTTTAGGAAGGAGAAACGCTATAGGAAGAAAGAGGATGCTCTTATTTATCATGATAGCGAATTATGTTCCTTCTATAATATACCAGCGAAGAAAAATGTTGCCTATAATTTCGATAGCCGATCGTCCTTCGAAATCTACTTATTCTCTCTCTCTCTTTCTCTCTCTTATTCTTTTTCTTTTTCTTTTCTTTTTTGTTCTTCAAATTTTATATAATACTTTCTTTTGTTTTTCGGAAAAACTATACACAACATAATAATTACGAGATAATACGAAATAGCGATTCACGATGACGTTTGTGCTGATATTTTTTTTAAGATATTCTCCATCTCTCGACAGATGTCTGCGAATACGTTTTCATCATCATTCTCGGCATTTATCACAACGAGTTTTTTCTTGTAATGACGTAATATGGGTTTATTCATCTTGTGAAAAATTCTTATGCGTTCTTTAAGCTTCTCCTCGCTCTCCTCGAGTCTTTCAGTCATCGTTACTGCCTTAGCCATTGCTCTGTCACGTAGTACTGAATTCCTCGCTGATAAATAGATCAACAGATCGAATGGTTTCACCTATCGATGTACAGATTTATCGATGTAACGGATTAATACGATTAAATGTTGAAAATCTTGATCGTTTGATGATCGATTTAAGAATCGATTCAAGATAATAAAGTCAATCGTATCGAAAGTAATACCTGTCTTTCAAACATTTTTCCCTGCTCCTTTTCACGCGGGAATCCCGTTAGAAAAAATCCTTTTGCTGTGTTAAAATGCTTTAGCATCTTCGTTTTAATTAGTTCTATTAAAACGTCGGCTGGTACTAATCGACCTTGAGACATATATCTCGCTAAAACGACTCCTTTTACTGATCTCGTGTGAACCTCGTCGCGAAGTATTTCAGAACTTGATATAATTAGCCAGTGAAATTTTTCTAACACTTTTTTCGATTGGGTAGCTAAAAGAAAAAATTATTATTTATACATTACGGTATAGGAAAAGAACGGAGTTAATCACAATGATACTAACACTTTCCTGAACCTGGTCCACCGATCAGGCATATCATTGGTAAATTAGCCTCTCTAACAGCCGATGCATCAATTCCGGTCTCTTTCGGAAGAATATCCTCTAAGGGATCCCTCGGTCTAAGGCAATTGCCCATAATATTGCACTTTTCGGATGAGAAACTTCCTTATAACGCGTTTATCTTTCCTGTATCAATAAATAATTTTATAGGTTTGAATAAAATGACAGATCGATGAACGTGAAGTATGTTACATAAGATTTTCTTTATAACACGATACTCGCAAAAAGTATTGTATTGATATTATTTTATGATATTGTTGGATGTTACATGCTCGAAGGTCGGACGTTTCTTTTTCTTTTATACCTACGGTCGGTAAAACAGAATTATAACGCATACGCAAGATGAATCATTTGGATTACCATTGGTTGATACGTATTTGTCAAAAGCTATATTATCGATATTTACAATCGCGAGAAAATTCGCAAATTGCGTGCGACGATATTAGGCTTCAATTAGTGATATATTAACAATAAGTTTAAATATAATACTAATATATTAATTATGCCATGCATTTCATTATTAATCATGAATCAATGATCTTTTAAATAGAATTACAAATAGAAATAAATCAAATCATGATATGCTACTATGAAGTTAGGAAGATACACTTTTTAGACTTACAAGTTAAATATAACATGAAAGGCGTATAAAATATTGAGTAAACGATATTTTAAATGAATACGAATCAGGAATAAAATACTTTTTCATGAAAAGTGAACAGTCGTCGGATTTGTAATGTCTTCTTACTAAAAAAGGGAAAAGTTTAAAAAATAAAAGAAAAAAAATTCAAAAATGAGGTTACAAATATATTGCCTTTACAAAATGTTGTCCATTTTAGAAAAACATATATTTCGCAATGAATTCCTTGCAAGCAAACTTTTACCAATGAAGTTATCGAAGAGAGAAGGTTCAAATGATTGTCTACCTCGAGATCGAAGCGAATTACATTGCATATACAAGTGTCGCGTTGCCATAATCGGGTTAGGAGGTGTTGGAAAATCTTTGGCGCATTTGTTGAAAATGTTTCCTGGTACATTGACGGAGCTTCGACTGTTGAATAGAAGCGATCCTTCAGGAATAATCGAAGAATTAAATCACATACCTACAAAACTTCCTATTTTTGGTATGTGCGGAATGGAAAATCTTTGCAAAGGTCTAAAAGATGTTGACATTGTGGTGATATCGGCTGGTTACTCGAGAAAGACTGATGATTCATTACGAGAAGATCTTTTCTCGGTCCGTATGTTGAAAAATAAATAAATCGAATGAAATGTATGATTATATTCCTATATTGATTTCATAGGACAACGCAAAGATTTGTGCGAACATATGTAAGGCCTGTTCCGAAGCTTGTCCTACAGCATTAATAGCAATAATTGCGAATCCGATAGATACCTTGGTACCTTTAGCTGCGCATATTTTAAAAAAACATGGCTCCTACAATCCAGCAAAATTATTCGGAGTCTGCGAATTGGATCATTTGAGAGCGCGACATTACTTCGCCGAATTAATTTGTGTGGATCCAAAGTGGACTTATGTTCCCGTTGTAGGTGGTCATGGGGAGCACACTACAGTCCCATTGTTCTCAAGATGTCGGCCTAACATAGAGTTGACACCGGAGGAGATGATGAATCTCACCAAGGCTGTTAGAATAGCCGGGAAAAATATCGTGAAGGTAATTAACTCTCTTAGTTTATTACTTATTTCTTGGGATTTTATAAAAAGAAAAGGAAAAAAAAAAAATATATGTATGAAGATAAAAAGAATCTATTGAAAGAATAATCTTTTTATCTTTAACGATCTTTCCTTACAAATGCGATGATTAATAAGTGGTGTATTGGCGCCAGCCTTGAAGCTTTCATAATCGATACCGGTAATGCGATGAAGTTATAACGATCGTTTCGAATCACATATCCATCGATCATTATTCATAACCTTGATATTCGAGCGAGATAATAACGTTTTTGTTATTGATGGTAATGAAAATGTTTCTTGACCGTGAGATCTTTTTTATAGTTTCTAACAAACGTTATTGATATTTCAGATGAAAAAATCAAGTAGCACATACTCCATGGCTTCAGCAGCCATGTATTTCATTCACAAACTTGCCCGTGCCATTCACCACGAGCCAAATATAGTTATTTCCGCATATACGGAATCTCGCGTGACCGGGGCTCATTTTTTTTCAAACGAATTGTTACTTGGGCCAGCTGGGATCGATAAAAATTTGGGTTTCGGCAGAGTTAATGTATTCGAGCAAAAACTTATCGACGATGCGGTCAAGGTCCTACGGAAGCAAGTCGATATGGTAAAAGAGTTCATTGATAAATTCGACGTTTAAAATGAATCGTAAAGTTAATTCTCATCGTTTTTCTTTGAAGAAAAAGAAATCTAAGAAAATCAATGGATTAATTGTTCTCCTTCGCTTTTCTTCTTTTTGTTTTTTTCCACATTGTTCAAGCATGAATTATTAACAAATAATCGTCCGAATATATCTATTTCTATGAATCAAAACGGTGTCCTAGCGATGATTATAATACTATTCAATGAACTTTGTGTATTTTTATTTAGAATAGCATTTATCATTTAGGTCGTAATAAGAATCGAAACTTATAATTCCGTTTACGAGCATAAAACGTACGACAAAGTTAATGATTTGCGTTCCGTCGTCATACCACCTATCAAACGAGCAATTCACTCGCTGCTTGGATTTTCAAATGAGATAAGAGTTAGAAATGATTTCCACGTCGGTACACCGGACTCGATGTACTACTAACGTACGTATAACGTTAAAAGCGGAGGCGTGACATACGCAACGGTTCGGTTATGTTGTAAATTAGTCATATGCCAATAAGCGCTTAAATTACACCTAGTTCTTAGGCCAAAACAAATTAGATGGAAACGTCACGATCTTTAGTTATCTTGCTTGATCGATGAAAAGACACTACAATTATTGGAAAGTCACGTTTTCTCAGTTTGTTCTTCTTTTTTTCTTGTTTTATTTTTATTTGATAATTTCATACGTTTTTTCACAAGAAAAATATTTTTCAACTCGAATTTATTGCAAATGCCGGTCATATTGATTTCTAAGTTAACGATCTATAAACCTGAAGAGATTAGAATAACGCAGTAGATTTTATATCTTGAAATATGATCGAATTAGCAATATTTTAGATCAATTGTGGAAAGTTGACACGCATGACCGACGATCAGTATAAAAAACCGACAGGTTAACAAGGTCGAACGCGAAATATCGCGTAAATCTTCGACGTAAAAATGACGTAAAGCGGGATTAGAAGGAAGCGAGATAGAATTTGAATAAGATTAGGACGACAAGCAGAACTATATTTTCATTGATATTGTAATGCTTTGCTTTGGTGTACGTCGAATGATAATGCGAATGAGAATCGTTAAGCTAATCGTTATACGCTCGTCGATTCGTAAAGTTACCATCGTCATAATCATCAAAAGCTACAATTAAAGGTTCTCGGTTTATTTGTATTAAATTTTCATGAAATACAACTTCTTAGAATTGGACAAATGTTAGGCAGTCGAATTTCATCGAAGAAGTCGAAGTACAGTTTCTTGCTCTCTGCCTCTCTTTCATTTTCTCTCTTTTTACATATACTCTATCTCTTTCTATCTTTATAAGACAAAATCAAGATAATAACGCGATCACGATTAGCCGTGAGCCACTAGTATCGTGCATTAGATACCTGGAAACTAACGATCGCAAAATACTTTTAGAGATTAATTTCAAAGTACCGATAAGCGAGTTAGCGAACCAGTTTTGAATGTTTCGATTGGAACGCTCTGTGACTCGTCGAGAAACCTTATTTCGCTAGGATTAACGATCACTATGCATGGACAAAAATTTATCTTTATCGGGAATATCGAAAGGAGATGCCGAAAGAGGCGAAGAGCTCGATCATCATTGTCGTCTTGGTCATTTTGGTCGTCGTAGATGCTTGAAACCTTCGAGATCTCTCATTGCTCTACACTCTCTTACTTAGATATATGTATACATTTAATTCTATACATTTACGATTTTCAACGTCGCATATCTCGAATATTTCAAATTACGTCCTTCGAACCGATCCATTTATATTACTCGATTCCTCGATACTAACGCGTTTCTGTTTTCGATCTTCCTCTCTCTTCAGGAAGATGCCGTGCGATAATTTTCTTTTGTGCTATATCGAGTAGCTATATCAAGGTAATGGAGATGGTTGGTCCTAAGGCATAATAGATATAATTTTCTCTATTTCTCTTTCTCTCGTTCTACGTACGCGCATCCATCGCATCGATCCATTTATTCGAGCCACTCCTTCTGTTCGATGTATCACCGTGCGTTCGATGCTGATGCAACTTTATTAATGACATTAAACAGCGCTAGACCTACTCCCGTTCGAGAGAAGAAATAGACAAAGAGAGAGAGAGAGAGAGAGAGAGAGAGAGAGAGAGAGAGAGAGAGAGAGAGAAAGAGAGAGAGAGAGAGAGAGAGAGAGAAATAGGAACGCATCGGAGAAGAATGACTTCGTTCGTATATTTCCTTTTTCAAGTAGAAAAACGAATGAATGTTTGCACTAACAATCTCTAAATTATAGATTAAGGAGTCATCGAGTTCTTTATCAAATTCGCTAATTTCGAAAAGTCAACTCACGGGGTGGTCCGAAGAGACGAAGGCTTCGAACCAGATTTTCAGGTCGCGATCGTAAAGAGTTAATCGGAATTCGCGATTTTCAGAATTTCGCATCGAAGAAGTATTTTTAACAGATCGCTCATACTCTAATATTAAACCACGACCGGCCGGTCGAGTGGACGTAGAACGGATTCCGGCGATAAGTCCTTCTCGAGATGCCATTAGAGAGCTGGACTATACGGCGCTTATTTCTCTATGGCTTAATAAATAACAGTCTCGAATCTCGAGAAAGAAAGAGAATAAAAAAGGGAGGGGGCAGAGAAAGAGAAAAGAAAAAAGAAAAGAAAGAAAGAAACAAAAAAAACCACCATAAAAGAACTGGAGCAAAGAGTGTCATACTGTTCCTTGTTTCCCGAGCTACTTGGATTTGATATGAGAGGGAACAAAGAAGTAGGACATGCTCGAGATTTCGAGATTATCTTCAAATCCATGACAATGTTCTGTCAATTGTTTAGTTATTTTCTTTCTTTTTCTTTTTTTTCCTTTTATTTTTTGTTTTCTTTTTTTCTTTGTTCTCTCCTCTTAACGACTATCTAATTGATCGTTTCGATCGAGTGAGACAACATACCTATTTTCGCATACGACTAACGCTAAACTTTTTTCACCTTGGCATAATTATGGTTCGGCCGTGTGCGAGTTATTCCACGTCCATATCCATCGATCCTTGCCTTTGCGCAGGGCGACGCTGACCCGACATTAATGATCCTAATGAATCGTGTCATCGAGTCGTTGACACTATGAATGGAGGTAGCAAAAAACGGAAGTTATCTCTGCGCTTTATTCGATTATCATGGTGTAATGCCTATAACACGACTATAAATATGCTTGCGCCTTCATTTTTCCTTTCATGTCGAAGACGAAGAGATAGATCGATCTTCCCTTTTATCGATTTCCCTCCCTCCCTCTTTCTCGCTCTTTCTCTCTCTCTCTCTCTCTCTCTTTTTCTCTTTCTCTCTCTCTTTCTCTCCCAATATCTTAATGAACAAGATTTTACAAATTATTCGAAAAAAAGTTTTCAATCCCGATACGAAGAGGAAATATGCACGTTCGAATGACTTCTAGGAATGCAGCAATTTAACTTGGCGCAGTTAATTCCATCTCAGTCGGTACGTCGATAATTTGTTCCAGAGCTTGTTGCTCTGCTGCTACGTTGACGAAAGATGACCCCCGTTGATCTTCATATTTTCTGCAACGAGATTTCCTAACGTCGATCGAAATCGTTTTCCTCTTTTGCTTCAACAAAATGTGCTCAGCTAAGCATCTTTTATGGTTCAAATATTAATTTTTCTTTTTCTTTCCTCTCTCTCTCTCTCTCTCTTTCTCTCTGTTTTTTTTCTTTTTTTTTTTTATTCCAACGAATTCTTCCAACGAAGGATAAACTCATCAATCATCTTATATCTCCCAATGAAACTTCTTAACGGCGTTCGAACTCACATGTTGTTTTTGTTTTCATTTAGCTTTTTATAAATTTCGAATGGTTGGTATACTTCAGATTTTCATTTTTCTATACCAACGAAGTCTTCCAACAAACATAGTACTCGTTGCTCGAATCTTATTCGGATAAACATTCACTAATTTTAGTCCCATAATCCACGAGCCGTGAGCTAAAACGTAGATCCAGAGATTACATCAACGTTTCCGGATCGAGAGGAAAGCAGACAGGATGATTCGATCGTATCCATTTGTTGAAAAGTGCTTTCTTATGATGAGAAAAGTAAAAAGAAAAATAAAAGAAAAAGAAAAGATAAGAAAACAATGAAATAAATAAAAGAAGAAAAGAATAAAAGAAAAAAGGAAAAAGAAATGAAACGTGAGGAGTAAGCGATCGTAACAAAAATTTCCTCGTTATAAGAAGATGACTGCAACGCGTTATCCTGGTCATCGGATCCCTAGTCAATGATCTCTCATCCTTAAGGTGATGGCCATAATTCTACCGATATTGAAGAAGAGCCTGAAAAGAAAAAGAAAATGAAGACAGAAAAAAGGAGAAAAAAATGAAAAAGATAAGAAAACCACATTTTCAAGCGAACGACGATTCTTAAGTGTCACGTTATAATCAATCCATTGCCCATTGTCTCATCCGAGTAAAGAGACACGAAGAAAGTTAGATGTATATGTATGTGCTTGTGGAGTCAAGGGGGAGGGGAGGGGAAAACCGAAAGAAAAGAATTTTATTATAACTATCATAGGTGCATTTCTAGTTCCCAGTGTTAGACAGTATAGTAATCAGAAACGTCTCGTTGCCAGGTGACAGTGGCGTCGTGACAGTGGCGCCTTAAGCCACGTTCATACCGCACTCCTCGTTCGGAGTGCTCGCCGCAAGTATAAAGTTGCTCCTCCATCGAGGGGAGCCGTCAGTTCTAAACGACACCTCTGGAAAGTACGCCGGAAGAATACGCCTCCCTGTCTCTCTCTCTCTCTCTCTCTCTCTCTCTCTCTCTCTCTCTCTCTCTTTCCCTCTTTCTCTCTCTCTCTCTCTCTCTCTCTCTCTTTCTCTCACTCTCTTTCTCTCTCTCTCTCCTTCCTTTCTTTAAAAAAATTACACACATACAGACACGGACACAGATACGTGACGTTACACATTAAACATTTTCCTTCCTATTTCATTAAAAGATTTCATTCCTTCGTTTAAATCAGTTCGTTCCGTGTTTTTGATCATTATTAAAATAAATTCGCGAGGAACAATATGTTATTGTTCACTTTCGAAATTAGTTAAGAAAAAAGTGATTCGATGATCAGTCAAATGCGTAAGAGTTGATGGTGAACGTGCCAATTTTCGGAGGGACAATCCTCAACATTACCAATCCCACGTATCTACTATTCCAATCGATATCAGCTCTTAGTAGATGAGCTCTTAAATGAGAAGTTTCGACGAACGAGAAGTGGAGACGAACACCGCAAAACCCGTCGTGTGACGTGCGAATGCGTGAAAACCGCGTGACAGGATGATATCCATCTAGTACTTTGATTTGCATCGAATCGTTTCTACGGTGTCACCGGTGTTGTTGCGGCTCGATGCAACAGGTTATTTCTTCGAAATACATATGTCACGGTATTACTGCATTTCCACAATCGTCTCTACACGAAAAAGTGTTAATTAAAATAATTCGCATATACGCGAATACGATTTTTGTTTAATTCGATTTATGTATATATTAATCGTGTCGCGTGACATATCGTAAAATACTTTTTTGTGCCGTTCCATAAATTCGTAGGTATTTCTTTTTTTTTCTATTTTATTTTTTATATTTTTTATTTCTTTTTTATTTCTTTCATTAATATACACATGCACATACGAGCTAACGTAACGTAGGTAGGTAGTTTATGATTAGAAGGAAGAATAGTATCTATCTCTCTCGTTTCTCTTCTCTCGCTCTCTCTTCTGTTCCAATGTCGTCTTCAAACTTGATCTATTTTTTACACTCGACCTTGACTTTGCAATCTCGAGAGTTTCGGGCACCGAGTATTCTTCCTCACAAAGGGAAGATCCAACTCGACTTTGTGGGTTATCGTATCGCGGTAAAATGAGTATATGCCGAATCGACGGCACCGATCAAAAGCTTTCTCGCGAGTACATTCATTGCACGGATCGAACGATATCTTATCCGTGTGGCGATTGCACGCCACGAATCGCCTTTTTCTTTTTAAAAGAGCCGAGTACGAGGCATATACACACACACATATATATATATGAACATGTTAACTCAGCTAACGTATACATAGGAAACTTATTAATAGTTCTCGACGTCGCGCTCAACGGATAATCATAAAAATAAACGGCATTTTAGTCGTCTTGTTGAGAGGATTCTCTTTCTCTCTCTCTCTCTCTCTCTTTCCCTCTCTATCTTTCTCTCTCTTTAACATGATTCGTTGCGTTTGCACATTAGAAAATTGTTGAGAAACGACGATACAAACTTTCGACGGGAACACCAAAGATAAAAGCATTCTTGCAATTAATATCAAAGATCGGGAAATAACAATAATAAATTAAGAAGATATTAAATAGCTAAGTCAATTAAAAATTTTCTCACGTCGCTAGTCGGAAAGTTCTCTCCTCTTCTCCGTTCATTTCGGTTTACCAGTTGGCACACTATGTTGCGTGTATGTACCAAGATAGACGGTTTAATTAATTTACAATCTGTTTTGATACGCGTGCTTCGCAGCTAATATCCGCGTAACGAAGTGTAATTTTACGTGCGTTCGTCACGCGCTTAACATATGTAGACGTAGATACGCGTATACATATACATATATATATATATATATATATATATATATATATATATATATGTATACACACATTGGCAACAGGATGAATGGAAAGGAAGAGAAAGACGAAAGATTTTAATCGAGCTCACGTGAGCCAACTAATTATCGTCCGAACTTCTATTAAAAGTATGCAAATCATCGATAAATAATAATAGAGGAGGAAGTAAGTACATACTCGTATGTTTAATATTGAGATGTTCGAACGTATGCCAAATACACGATTTAATTCTTTCCTTTCCCGTTGCTCGAGTTATTACCTCGTATGTTCAGGCTGTATTAGAATTAGTTGATTCTAAGGCCCGCTGACAACTGGAGCATGAAAAAGCGTTAGACGCGTGCGCTATGTAACGCACCCGCAAGTTGGTATATGCACGCAATAACAAACGACAATCCCGACACGAACGAAGGGAGACATACGGTACGATCGAGGAATCTCGATCGCACAAAAGGAGGATCACGTGATCGAGATCTCTCGATCCACGAAGAACGAATTCTTCGCAATGCATCACCTCCATGACCTACTAATAAACGTATACTACAAATAAATTACCCACGAAACTGCAGCGACGTTTACGCAGATTTCTTATCTCGACATTTCTTATCTCACGAATAGTATATATACATATATATATATATATATATATATACATATATATATATATATATATATATATATATATATATATATAGTAGAATAGGTTAACTTTTATCTTTACTATCCGGCCTATCGTCGCTTGAGTTTCCCCTGTGCCTCCGAATATTCATAATCGTTTTTGTTAAGGAGCAGCCGGTGTCGCTGTGAACTCGAAAAAGATTTTAAAAAGAAAAACAAAAAACGAAAGAAAAAGAAAATAAAAAGGTAAAAAAGAAACAAATTCTTCCGAATACTCGACGAACGCGAGAATTGAGATCGAAAGGAATGTGATGTGATAATTCACGAGTTATTTCGATATTTTTATCGATGGATATCATTTGATATAATCTTCAAGAATCTAAAGAAGAAAAATTATCGAGAAAGGATGGATCGTGATTGAATTTGAAAAGAAAGTTTTCTTGTTTTTTCTTCTTCTTCTACCCCTACTTCTACTATTACTACTACTATTACTACTACTACTACTACTACTATTACTACTACTATTATTACTACTACTATTACTACTACTACTACTACTACTACTACTATTACTACTACTACTACTACTACTACTACTACTACTACTACTACTACTACTACTACTACTACTACTACTACTACTACTACTTCTTCTTCTGCTGCTGCTTCATCGTCGTCATCATCCTGTCGTCCATCGTCGAAGATGCAGCGACTACTCGGACTATTCTCTTCTCTTCTCCTAACTTTAACGGTAAGTTATGCATTCGCGGCACACTAAAGGTATCGAGCTTTGATTTATTGCACCATTAAGGTACTCTTCGTTCGTCCCCTTATGACATCAGTGCCAATATCATATATCAAGCGAATGATCATGAAACTTGCCATGTCGATGTCTAACTCTACATATTTTTTCTCTATGTACTCTATATTTCTTTCTTTCCTTCTTTTCTTCGTCTTTCCTTCTTTTCTTCGCACATACATACAGGATAATAATATTAGAAACTTCTCGTCTATCGTCTATAGATAATAAATAAAAAATCTCAAATAATAAATAAAAGAATTTTCTTTGCTTTTCATTCTCATCTTTATTACGTAAAAAAGGAATGTTCATTATAAGTAGCTAACAAAAAGAAAGAGAAAGAAAGAGAGAGAGAAAATGAGAGAAAAAGATAGATTTCCTCATTTTTTCATCATTTAACTCCTCTCGATCTATCTTAGCATGTTCATACGTTCGTTATACTTTTTTCGGACGAGCAGTAAAATCGCATTCGCATTCGCTTCGACTATAAAAGCTGCCGTTATTGCGACCCGTAACACGATCCTCGTTTTATGAAAGAGAGAATTAAATGAGAGAGAGAAAGAGAGAGAGAAAGAGAGAGAGAGAGAGAGAGAGAGAGAGAGAGAGAGAGAGAAGAGAAAGTTGAAACAGAACGAAAGAAAGACAGAAAGAGAAAGGGTACACTTACCAAAAATAGCCATACGACGATCAGACCCGTGTGTCACGGTCAAATATTATAATTTGTAAGCTTCTCGAAAATCTTGCTCGGTCGTTCTTTTTTTCTACCACATCACGACGACGTCCAAAGAGCAGACTCGTCGAAAGACAAATTACAGGACCCACGTTGCCAGTGGTTGGTCTTCCTCTCTCTTTCTCTTTCACTCTTACTTACACGTTTTACACGGCTTACTTGACGCTTAAAGCGCCATGCCATATTTACTTCGTTACTCTTCCAAAGCGTACTGGAAAGTATTCTTTCTCTATCTCTGTCTCTCTCTCTCTTTTTCTTTTACGATAAGATCTTTTCCTTCTACTTTTTTCTTGTCCTTCCTCATACTTCTGTATTTCTTTCCTTCTATTTTTCTTTTTTTTCTACTTGGTTTCTTACTCTCTCGCGAAATAATCCTCAACGATGGCTTCTCTTTTACCAGCCAATAAAAAGAATCACGGGGCAAGATAGTATGTTTTTTTCATTTTTTGATGATAAGAAGCTTTCTCTCTCTCTCTCTCTCTCTCTCTCTTGTCCTCCCTCTCTTTCTCTTCCTCCCCCTCTCTCTCTCTCTTTCTCTCTGACACAAGAAGATTTATCCAGAAAGTTCTACATCGTGTGGAACGCGTTCCCGTGGCTAAATGTTACGAGTAATGCGTATTCTTAGACACCGACGTTGTATTGGCAGGAACTCTCATACTTTTTTTTAAAGAAAAGAGAGATAGAGAAAGCGGATGAAAAAATGAGTGAGCGAGATAAAAACAGAACGAGACAGAAAGGGACAGAGAGAATCAGAGAGAGACCCACAAACACAATCACACATATAAAAGCATAAAAAGAATATTTTGAAAGATAGAAAGAAACATTTTTTCCGTTGAGTAAATCAGAGCGTGGGCAAACGGCGACGCACCTGTTTCGAACGAGACTATCCAAACAGTAGCGTTCTCGATATGGAGCACTCAATGTTCAGTTTTAAGCACGTGCAACGAGATAAGCGGTTTTGCACGTAATGCATTCCGGGCCCAATTAAAACGTGTCTATTTTGCATGCTTACCTTTTACTTCTATTTAAAAGAAAGGATTCTTAAACACGTTTTATCCCAATAGCTTTTTCTTATTGTTCCTTTTTTATTCGTTTTTTTCTTTTTTTTTTAAAACTTTCCTCTCGAAATTACCGCGTCGGATCATTTTCATTTTGCACGTTAAACGTTCCCGTTCGCGTCTCGGTCAATGTTAAAAGGCATATTGAATTTGCCGCAAGATTATGCGCTGGTCTTTTCTCTCGCTCTCTCTCTCTCTCTCTTTCTTTCTCTCTTTTTCTCTTTATTAAACACATACATATGCATGTACAAAGATTTTTTTTTTATATTTCTTGTTTAAAAGATATTATCATACATACTGGAACGTCGATTTCATCCGATTAGTTCTTCCAGGAAACGGAACTCACATTGATTTAATTGCTAGAAGTATCCCTTTCATAGACATCAGATCGATATTTCGAACCTTCTTTCAAAACATCAATATTATTCTAATTGAAGAGAAAGAGATAGAATGAGAGATCGACGTCGATCCAATACGAAACTCTTCAACATTTTTTTGACTTACCAATCGATGGAGCTTCCGATCCATCGATCGAATAAAAACTGCGCCCAAAGAGACACTCCTCCTTTTTCCGTTGGATTAACGGCTGGAACATGGTGTATGAACTTGAACGTCGACTTATCTGTCACACGGGGCAAGATGCTTTCATGTTAATTGTATGAATATCGCATGAGCAAACTTTGGCTATGCACCTTTCTTTGATATAATATAATGTATGTATGTATATGTGTATATATATATATATATATATGTACTTATATATACATATACTATATATACATATACATATATATATATATATATATATATATATATATATATAGAAAGAGAGAGAGAGAGAGAGGGAGAGAGAGAGAGACAAAGGAACGATTGGTACTTTTATGATTTGTCCTAACTTTTATTATTACTCCTACGAGAAGAACTTTATAATTGAGATTACGAAAGAAGAGAGGCATACATACTTTGTACATTATAGAGTATATACATAATATACATACATACATATATATATATATATATATATATATATATATATATATATATATTCACATATATACATGGAGAAAGGAGAAGACAAGCGGAATGTATCTTTAGATATAACCCAATCCGACGTGGAAAGAAATATAAGGGGAAGGCAAGAAGAATAAAAATGAGAAGAGAAAGAGAGAGAGAGAGAGAGAGAGAGAGAGAGAGAGAGAGAGAGAGAGAAAATAAAAAAGAAAAAGTTAAAATAACAAAGTGAACTGATCTCGCTTTCTCATAAATATGCAACGAGCCTGTCGTAAGAATGCACAGGCCAATTATGCACGCTCCCGAAGCTGACTTTATTTTTGGCACCTTCTCAGAAGAAAAAGGGAAAGAAGGATGGAAGAGGTACGAGGAAATATGGGGTGGGTAGAGATACAAGGGAAAAATGAGAAAGAGAAAAAGAGGAGCGACAAAAGATAAAAAGAAAGAAAAGAATAAAAAAATGAAAAAATAGTAAAAAGATAAAGAAAAATTTCTTCGTTTCTCTTTTGCGATCCACTTCAATTTACCTCAACACGTTCGATGATGAGCAATTTTCGATAGGACGTAATAGCCGTAATAGCCAGTTTAATGCTGCCGCTCTTGCTCGTCGTCTTCTGCCGGAAGAACGGTACCGCTTTTGACGTCGGCCAGACGAAAACTCGAAAGATCTCTTCCTTGTCCTTCTAAATTTGCCTCGTGTTATACGAAACACATATATACATATCTATGTGTGTACGTATATGTGTATAAGTACAAAAGAAAGAAAGAAAAAGAGACACCGAGGCTCTTATTACTATCGGCTTTGCACCATGCGAGAAGCTTTTACTCGGACGTTTATCCATTTCGCGGGAAAACATCATCGGGTTGTAATGCTTATCGAAACGTTACGCTCGTAGTCAAGCCTTAAAATTCGCTATGGTGTTGTTTTATTTTCTTATTTTTAACTACGTTGTAGAATAGATGTTTTACATGCACTGAGTATATACATATACCTATGTATATACACGTGTGTATATATAATGAGTCAATAATTATATATAACTCTTTACTCTCTCCTCAGGATGAAGTAATTTGAAATTAAATTATGCAATTGCATTGGATTAAAATTTATGTTTAATTACGTTTGAATAATAATTATTTATCCACTACGCGTGGATCCATACTACGACCTCTTTCCTAGAATATCATGTGTTGAAAATAATAAAAAAGAAAATAATAATCTGTAAAAATGAGAGCAAAATAAACAGAACATTATACATTTTCTCTTGATTATTTCGTAATAGAAATGAACGAGGCACTACCTGGACTATGTGCATCCGGATGAAGATAATAAAGAAAAAAGTAACAAGAGATGCTTATCACGGATGCACCGTGAAAAAGCGTTTGAAACAGGCGTGCCCTGAATCGCATCCTTCCTTTTATGCACGATCGAATCTGTGTGTCACGATCGAAGGAACTAAGCTATCAGGGTATTTAGTTTTTATACAGAAACGTTCCGACGTTTATCGTGAACGAGATTGTTATCGACTTTGTAAAACGTTATAATGTAACGCGATACTTTTGAAATTATTCTTAACGCGTCCTTTTAAAAAATCGTCCTATCGAAAATGTTTTCTTTCTTTTTTCTTCTTTTTCTTTTGGTTGACTTTAAAGAACGATATTATTAATATACGATTTATTACAGTTCTCGGTGATTTCAATCGAGTGCCACCTGATCGATGGGATCTTTACGGAACCGACTTTAGAGCCAGGCTATAATCTTGTTACTACCATTCCACGGGGTGCAGTGGCATTGAACGTGACCGAGTTACGTCATACGCAAAATTATTTGGGTGAGTTAACGGTATTACAATTTATAAACTTATATTTATCTTCTCACAATCGTAAAATATTTTAACTTTTGCTTTCGTCCTGAACTCGATTTATGAATTAATCCGCTCAAGTTGATCGTTCCTTTCACGAACACCAAATACTCATTGCATGTAACTTGATGATTCTAATAGGGTCAAGGGGTGTGGTTGACGCTTAACGAGTAAGCAAGGTAATACCTTATACTGGCCTCTTACCATAAATGAAGTATAAATCATAGTTTAAATGTAATCCTCTCTTTACGATCGTTTGAGCTAAGTAACGACAAAACGACATCATTTCATCGGTAATGTTGCATCGTTTTACGTGTGATGTAAGTCATGATACACAGATTTTCTATTAAAATTTTTCTTTTAAGTTTCTTTTCCTTATCATCGAATTAAAGACCGAAAAATGGTTATTGTCAAAAGAGTAAAAGAGGAAGAAATAAGAAAAAAAGTATCTATATCGGGGAGACTATTTCTTTATTATCCTATCTTGAGATCTCAAATATCTCATCGTAGCTCGTCAAACGCCTCGACGTGTCGTCGCACATTTTAACGTCGTGTATCATGTAATCCAATCCCCTTCTCGTCGACAAGCAGAACAGTAGACAACGGCTTCGTGTGTATCGCTAAATTGGATGCAGTAGTTCGTGTCACGTGGATTACATAAATCTTACGATCGTAGTCGTCGAGCTTCGATTTTGTTCTTCGTTTATCGTTCGAGATCGTTGATCCCTACTTCGATGACTCTTTCTCTCTCTCTCTCTCTCTCTCTCTCTCTCTCTCTCTCTCTCTCTCTTTCTCACTCTCACTCTCTCTCTTTCTCGTGCGCTTATATGAAATCAAATTGGAACGTTTTACTTTTCGGAGTTTGTTCCGACGGAAAGAAAAAAACATACACATACATACAAACACAGACACAGACAGAAAAAAGGAGTAGAAACCAGAATCAGATAATAAAGCTGATAATTTATGAAATCGTTATCAGCGATCAGATTGCAAAATGGGAGTTATTTACTCAATGGCAACTACAGTATCAATTGGTCTGGCGAATACAACGCAGCTGGCACAACATTCGCATACATCCGGCAGAGCTCACAAAATTTGGAAAGTTTCTCGGCTGCAGGACCATTGCACGAGTCCATTGATGTTATGGTAAGGACCCTTTCGAAAACGATTTTACTTGTGCATGAAAAATAAGCAAAAATTCCAATAAAACGAGTCGATTCGAGCATTATTTATAATCCTGCCTCCGCGATAAGAATTCTTCTTCTGTTTATGTAGAAACAGGGAGAGAGAGAGAAAGAGAGAGAGAGACTATACCAGCATGTCGAGAATTCCAAGATATTTTATGATGACCGTAGGCTACTAAGTACGAAGATCTAACTTTCGATCTTCAGAAAAATGTTCCTTTATGTCTTACCTCTCTCTCTCTCTCTCTCTCTCTCTCTCTCTCTCTCTCTCTCTCTCTCTCTATTTCTCTCTCTCTCTCTCTCTCTCTCTCTCTCTCTCTCTATTTCTAATACTTCCCATTTTATATTCCTTTGTTCTTATATCGATGTGGGTTCATATAGGTGCTGTATCAAGAGCCCAATCCTGGTATAGTGTACCGTTATATCATTCCTGGAAGTAGTGCCAGTGCACCGAGCAACTCTCATCTCACTCGCAATACAGGTATGATTTTTTACGTAATACACGATGCATGTATGCAATTATTCCTTTCGCGGAGTAATGCGTAAAATCGCGATTAACACAAAATTATGTGTGTGTGTGTGTGTGTGTGTATATATATATATATATATATAATGAATCTAATTATTATCTTATTGCAAAACGAACGAATTGTGAAAAAATGATAGAGAGAATGAGAAATAAATCGAAATAAACGTCAATTTTCAGTTTTTAATAGACCGATCGAAGCAGCGCCAGCAAGTACCTCGCTCAGAAAGTAAGAACGCCACAAACTACTTTGCGGAGGCAATGTAAACGAGGTTGTCGTTAGTTCAATGTAAAATACTCCTATTGTTTGTCTCGTTTACTTCTAGAACGGACAGCGTGAACACGACGACAACTATAGACGACGTCGCAACGAACGCCTCGTACGTTCCGAAGCGATATAAGAAACGAAAATTTGCATGGAAACCGGCCGGTTACACAGAATGCAATAAATCCTGTGGCGGAGGTATCTGAAAATTATTCTAATTTATATAATAAAAATAGTAAGCATAAGATATGAGTAAAGGGAGTGAGAGAGAAAGAAAGAGAGATAGAGGAAATGACGAGTTTCCAAAGTTACTATAACTCTCTCTCGTCGTCTAACAAATATTGTTTAGGTGTCCAAACGTTGAAATATGCGTGTGTACGAGAACACACGCAGATTCAGGTCTTCGATAAGAGATGTCACACGTTGGAGAAACCACGAGAGGTTCGATTAAGGTGCAACACCAATCCCTGCCCACCCATGTTAGTTTTACTTTTGATCTTTCTCGTATGATAACCCTGTGGTATTTTGTGAAAAAATAAGAAAAAAGAAATATAATATTATCGTTGTTTTAGATGGAGACCAACCGCATGGAATCCATGTTCAGTCAGCTGCGGTACTGGCATACGTACACGAGATCTGGAATGCGTTCAAGAGATCAGATCGACCTTAACGGTAATCGTATCCGAGGGTGCTTGCATGGAGCCAAGAAATTTACCTATCAGTGAGGTGTGCAACGAGACACCTTGCGAAAAAGCTACAAGAATATCAGAAGGACAATCCTTCAACTGGAATGTTGGATCTTGGTCCGAGGTATTCCTATTTGTTTCAATTTATTTTTTATTTTTTTTTCTATTCTTTTTTCTCTTTTACTTTATTTTTCAACATAGTTTCGACCAATCGATTGTGACACGATACTGATAATCTCTCGTTTAACCTTCCTTTTAAGTATTTATATTTTGCTATTATTTTTCAATACAGTGCTCGACAACGTGTGGGGTAGGTAAAAGAACGAGACTCGTAACGTGCGAACCACAAGAATACCTCTGTAACGTAGCGGAGAAACCAATTTCTCAAGAGGTTTGCGACTTGGGTCCTTGCACCGTGAAATTTTCTTCTACCAACGCAATTTCGTCGACCGAACAACGAGTAACCTCTCAATGGCTTTATACCGAATGGCCAGAACAGGTTTGTAAAATCGTTTATTATACGATTTCAAATAAAATCGATTTGAGTCGATGGATTACGATGATTTTCTTCAGTGTTCCGTTGAATGTGGCCTCGGCATGCAAAGCAGAAGAGTTTTTTGTGAAAAAAATTCCGAAGAGGAGTGTGATCCAACGAATCGTCCGGAATCATCGAGATCTTGTTCGAGTAACAGAACATGTAGCGGTCAATGGTTTGTCGGTCCTTGGTCTGAGGTTCGTGTTCTTGTTATTAATTGTATATTTAAAATATCATTAAACTTATCTAATTTAATTAAAATTATCTAAAGAAATAATTGAAACTTCACAGTGTTCATCACATTGTGATTTTGGTGAACAAATCAGAGAAGCCGTTTGCGTGACTATACTCCGTGGTGCTCTTCGCGTCGTCCTCGATATGAATTGTCCTGCGAATAAGCCAGAAACAAGAAAATCTTGCAGAAGTGCTCCTTGTTCGTTTGCTTGGTTTACGTCCGATTGGAGCGAGGTTGGTCATTTTTTATTTTTTTCTTTTTTTGAATGGTCGAAAGAGAACGCTTATATCCGACTAACGTTTTTTCGATGTTTTTAAGTGTTCCCGATCTTGTGGCAAGGGTATACAAAAGAGAGAAGTCAAGTGTTTGTCACCGGAAAATCAACCAAACGAGTATCATCAAGTAGTTCATTGTGACGAGGACGATCGACCAGTTTCTCGACGAACTTGCAATGATTATTCTTGTAAAAATGATACTCACGGTTCTGAGAATGTACCAAGAGTGTCGCAAATTCAAGACGATCCAGAGATATATAATGGTATGGTATTTTTTTATATTATTATATTCATTGACGATCAATCGATCTCGATTAAATTCATTATCACATTTGTTAGAGAAAAATACCTATTTTTCTTTTTTTATATTGAATTTTTATTCTTGAAGATCAAATTGTTTCAGGTCTTGAAGAGAATCCATTTTGCAAGGACAACATACCAAATTGTGCTTTAGTAATCCAAGCTCGTCTTTGCACTTATCAATTTTATCAACGATCATGCTGTCTTTCTTGCTCTAGAGCTAAACACGAACCAGAATGAACGGATAATTGCAATTTAAAAATATTAAATTTATAAATAATTCAGCGAAAAATAAGCAGGAACAAAATTGTTTAGAAAAATTTGTTAATCATTAATAGATTTCAGCAATTCCATGTTAAAGTATGATAATAATTCATGCATCGGCGAAACATGATAGTTATCAATATTCCGTCTTCCAAGCACGAAAACTTCGTAGTTTTTAGTAAAAAATGCTTTATACATTTACTTAGTGGCTTAATCATAATCCATTGTATTTTTGTCAAAACGTGCGATTTCACGCTAAGGACGAAACATTAAATGACGCTTTTCAACTGTCAATTGAAGATCCTTATGACGTTGCAAATTCTTCATACATACGATTGACTAATACTTTTCGTATGGCGTGACTGAAACGTGTACACGTAATATTCGAACACGTTTAAACGAAATAATATATATATATATATATATTATATCGTGAAAGAATATTCCAGAATAATCGCACCTAATTTAAAACGATGATGAAAATCAAAATGTGACATTACACTGCTTTTTCTTTTTTTTTTCTTTGTCTTTTTTCTCTTTCATATATCTAATCCTTATTTGTATCGTTTATTAATAAATTATAAGACAAGCTGCTTCGAATATTTTCAAGAAAGAAAAGATAACACAAATGTAGGATAGAACAATCCTACGAGGTGAATATTACAGTATTATATAATGACGTAATTAATATATATATATACATATGTATATATATATGTATATATATATGTATATATATATATATATATATATATATATACATACATATACACATACATATATATATACATACATATATATATATGTATGTATGTATGTATGTATGTATGTATGTATGTATGTATGTATGTATGTTTGTATGTATGTATATATATTAACAATAAGACGTGCGTTAAAGATTTAACCAACTATTTACAATGTTAGCGCGTTACGAAAAAGTATTCACACCGTTGCACTGTTAATATGAAATAAATTATATACACACGTACACAAGCATACAAAAAACCCAGACATACCATCATATCAATGGATGATATACAAAACTTGATGAGACCATTATCTCCTACTTAAAAAATGATTAAGTTCACGTTTATCTCGTTCGATGAAGTTATGCGTTTCGTTTTTTTTTCGACAGTTTTTCTTAGATAATTTTAATGCGCGGATGACTCGATGACATCGTACGCCTCCTTTTTTTGATTAAGATTAATAGCTATGAATATAAAAGGATAAGAACGATGAATTATCGACATTATTCTTTTATCAGATAATTCGAATGTTACGTTGAGGCAACGTTACTATCTATGTTCTTCTTCGTTGAAACGGTACCGTTATCGTGATTCTTATAAGCAGAGAAAAATGCGAGAGCCTTCATCAACTGATAACTCTTGCTGATTGGAATATTGCTGTCGTAGAGATTTTTCGAAGCTGGACAATCGACGTAGAACCACCAGTTACATTTCAGGATCGTTTGATCGAAAAGAGTAGACTCGGGACACAGGAAGCTCTTCATGATCAAGCCGTCATCGGTTAATGCGCATACATGGAAGACCTAAATGAAGTGATCGTTAATTGAATCGATCAGGATTTAATAAAGAAAAAGAGAGAGAGAAAGAGAGAGAGAGACAGAGAGAGAGAGAGAGAGAGAGAGACAGAGAGAGAGAGAGAGAGAGAGAGAGAGAGAGAGAGAGAGAGAGAAAACAAAACAAAAAAGAAAGAAAAAATATTTACCATACATCCTAAATCCTCATCGGCGTAAAGACCTGGAAAATGTTTCTGATCGCCACAATAGAAACTGGTATCAGGTAGATCAACCCGACTTGCAAAATTATCGTCAAAGTTTTTATCGTATCCTATCGGATAATATTCGTGCGGAGCGTTCATTACTTTCGTAGCACCAGAATTACCGTATTTGCTAAGGAATAAAGTTATTTTAATCCGACGAAAATTAAATAATTAAAAATAATTATAGGGGCTTGTTAAAGTAAATACTTTTTAACGTGGGGCGAAAGAGTCGTCGTAGTTGTCGTCGTACTGGTCGTGCTGGGTCCCATTTGTTTCTGCATAAGTTGTTGTTGTCTCAAAAGGATAGCTGCCTCTAACGCTTCGAGCGTTATGTTACTTGCTTCGGCTAATGCTTTCAAGGATGTTTCCATTCCTTGAATCGGTGCTAATGAAGGTAAGGAAGCTGGTAACGACTGTCGTTTCTCATTTTGTTGAAGAGGTAAACTTTGAGCCTGTTCAGCCGTCACGATTGGTTGCAAAGAGAGTAAAGTCATTTTATTCACAGAGGATGCAGCTTCTTCGCCTGGCAAAGGAAGCTAAGAGAGGAACAAGTATATATTCTTCTTATTAACCATATAATTTACGATCGTTCTCAAGATTCCATAGTGTGTAATACCTGATTATAGTCATCCTTAGATACTTCATTATCAGAATCAGCGCTATTGCTGATCCTATCAGTAAGTCTGGAAGACGATTGAGGCATGGCGATGAAAGGTGGTAAGCCGTTGCCAGTCGGGGACGTTAGTGCCGCCGAAACAGGTTTTAAATGATCGGATTGTACCATATTCGTTATCGCTGGGACGATACTAGGAGCCTTCGTTGTCGTTGCTATTGCGATCGCGGCCTGTTGAAATTCTAAGAATTAACATGATTCTGAAATAATTTCTATTTTTAACAATGGGAGATGAAAAATTTACCTGTATCCTCTTAGCTTGCATCGCAAGCAACTGTTGTTGCTGTTGAGCCATCATCTGTTGCTTCTGTTGCTGTTGTTGCTGATTCAACAACTGTTGTTGCTTGTATTGTTGCTGCATCTTTTGTATATGCTGCTGACGCATCGCTTCCTGTTGCTGTTGTCTCTGTTGCTTCAATACTTGCAAGGCAAGAGCTTCCTGTTGAAGCTTTTGCTGTTGCTTCAACTTTGCCTCCTGTTGTTGCTGATACTTTATCATATCTTCTTGTGTACCCAAGGATGGAGCAGCGACCGTCCTAAGAGCCGTTGAATTTTGTTGAACTACCAATCTTTGATGTTCAGATTGCTGACTTATCGGACGACTCATCCCTACTGGCAGAGGCTTGAAAGGAGGTACGACCTGTCTTGCTTTTTGTTGATTATCGTTCCGATTTGTGGCCTATGAACGTACATACGTTGATAAAAGAGAAGTTCCACGTTTTTAGATCATTTTGCGAGAAGCTTCATTATCGATAAACTTAGGAACCCTAATTACATTAAAGTAATTTTACATGTAAGTTATACATTAAGTATAGAATCGAGATTGGACAAGTGCCTTCGATCATTTTTCTCCTGTCGAAAGATCACGAGATAGAAAGTAGTCCGACTCGACGAGTATATATTATAAGTCGAATAAGGGAACTTCACAACAAATTATACAACTTATCCTCTTACGAAAAGATCATTTTTTATAATGTTTCGCTTAAGAAAGGCATCGTCTCATTTTATTTCGAATAATGAATTATTCATTTCTAGTTATGTTCGAATTCTCTTAACGAATTGTACAAGTACATATTCAAGTTCTCATGCCTGTAAATTGAGTGAACATACATGAACGAAGCTATATCGACATTCACGCACCAATTACTACAAGGTCGATCTGAGTACATGTAAACACATACTTAGATACTTATGTTGTATCTTACAACATGAACGAAATAGAAAACAATTTTATACGTCTTTAGCAATTTTTGTAAATTATTATTGTCGAATTAATTTTCTTTTCTTTTTTTTAATCCTCGTAAAAATTACATACACGAAAGATTAAGATTCAATGAAAATCAAAAACAAAGTTTTGTGTTCTCAGTACTTTTCCTGGCTTTTCATATTATACATAAATGATAATGAATGTAATTAATTTGACTCTGTGGAAGTACACGGAATGACGTTAAAGTGAGAATTGTGATAACCGTGTTACGCCACAGCAGAGAGGAATATATATTAAACACATACACACGTTCTTTAAGTAACGAAGAGGAAAAGACGAGTTCGAACGGTTTAAAGTTGCTATTTCTTTCTCGTTAAAAGCTAATTTTCAAAGGTGGAACAAAGATTTACACCTAATCACAACGATTTATGCGTTGACAAATGCAGTTATTTATTTTCTTTTCTCTCACTCTCTCTCTCTTTTTTCTTCTTTTATTCTTTTTTCTTTTTAAGAAAAATGATCTTTGCTTTACATAACGTTTTAAATTAAATGTAATATAACGTGAAATCGTCATGGAAATGACTCGATGGGATTTTGTAACAAATAATCATGGATTTAATTAAGAAGATATGATTCTTACCACGTTTGTGGAATCAACAGAAAGACCAGTCTTTCCTGTTTGTACACTTCTTCTTCTTGCACTTTCCACATTCGATAGGGACTCCCTAAATCCTAGTTCATCACCTACCGTGAATCCTGCAAGATAAACAAAAATAAAGAAAAAGAGAGGGAAAATTTGTCAAAGGAAAGTATTACTATAGTTTTTCATGTTAATACATAAAACGATTCGTAACCAGCTGATAGAAAGAAGTCGGGTAGAAGATTATTCCGTATATCCCAAACCGTAGAAACGTTAGACAAGCAAATGTTACATCACGTTTTAACGATCTTTTATGGGATTCATTTTGCATGAATAATAATATTCTCTTTTATTTTTTTTTTATTTTTTCTCTTTTTCTTCTTCCTTTTTTTGTCGAAAAAATGATCTAGTAGAATAGCGAGAAGCTTGCTCTCTTCTCAATAACTCGGTCAAGCCAATGTAATGAATAAACCATTTCCATAATCGCTTTTTTCTTTTTTTTTTTATGTTTGCGAATGCGAGATTGAAGTAGGTTAGAGGGCAACGCCTGTAAACTTGCAAACTGAAAGTTGCAGGTGCGTTTCACGCTTGTACCTATGTAAGTACGTACCTATAGTATTATATATGTATACATATATATATATATACATATATATATACATATATATATACATATATATATACATATATATATACATATATATATATATACATATATATACATATATATATATATATATATACATATATATATACATATATATATATATATATACATATATATATACATGTACACATTACAGTAGTTATGTTCATAGCCTGAAAATGCATGCTTTTACACTTGACTTGCTGTATCATACGCATCTTGATGAAGTGCCACTTGAGTTACGCTCGCTCACTTCCTATAAATTTTCGAAAGTTTTCCTGATTCGAGCTAATTTTATTTTATAGAATCTAATTTTATTTTTTCTTTTTTTCTTTCTTTCATTGTTACACCGTTAATCATCCTTTAATAATGACGTAACACGAATGATTTATATATATGATATATGTATTACTTTTTAGCAATATTATGTCTACCCTTTTCCGGTGAATTCGTTCGACCGATCTCTATAATTTCGCTGCCACGTGAAATTTGTGCACGTAAGATATCGAAGGAAAAATGAAATAATATCGTTCGTTGCGATATATGTATACGACAAAGAGAAAGAGTTACGATTCAAACTTTCTACGTCTATCATCTTGTCGTTGGTTGAGTTAAACGCGTAACGACGATTATTTCTGAATTCTTGATGATTGATGTTTCGCAAATATCATACAAATCTGAGAGAATCAAAAAGAAAATGTCGACACGGTGATTAATTCTTGTGAGATATTAGTAATAAATATTACGTATATATATATATATATATATATATATATATATATAGAAAGGAATTCATATGAAATTGTTTTTCTCTTAATAATTCAACGTAAAGAAGAAATGTAAATGAAGAGAAGAAAGAAGAAAGAAAACAAAATAAATGAAATCCAACATTTTTTCGATAAAATATAAATAAAACCAAAATCTTCAATCTTACGCCATCTCGACGTAATACGTAAGATGATCTTTCAAACGCGGTACAAATCGTCGCGTTGAAAAGAATAAAAAAGAAAACATTATATAAAACGAAGATCTGAGATAGATCTGGATCGATGAATATCGAAAAGAAAGAACCTCAATTATCGGATTGATTCGCCAAATATCGATGCGAACGATCGACGTTTCCACTCACCCAAGCCAAGGAAACCTTTAACACCTCCGAGGTTTCGCACCCGGAAGAGGCCAGATTTTTTGAAGGCGCAGTTAAGCGCAAAACCAAAGTCGGATTGAAAGACGCATGTGCCTAGCGTAGCCCGCCACGTGCAGCCTGCAACCAAATTGGAAGAAAACTTGACGGATCCCCTGATATTTAAACTCAAGCGGGATCCATACCGATCAAAAGTATTTTCTTTCATTGAATATTGAAATTTTAACAACTTTTTGATCTGTGCTATTGATCCTCCGTCAGTTGAATTTGTAAAGTCGAGTCTAAAAGTATTTCATTATTATTATTTCAACAAGTTTTCTCTTTTTAACCGTCGAGTCGTCGTTGATTTTAATAAAAGAAAAGGCAAACGATCTCTCTCTCTCTCTCTCTCTCTCTCTCTCTCTTTCTCTTTATTTCTCTCTAATATCTCTTTCACCTGTTTAAATTTAACCACTGAACAACGAACAAATAGAAGCACAATCTTCTTTACCTTAACAAATTGCCATGAAGGATTAGTAGTTTCTTAAATTGAGATCGGGATCTTCATTTACCGTCTTGCTGCTATTATCGTTCGTAGACGTGCAATAATGTTTTTGACGCGTTCTACCGTTACACGGACAGTTAGACGCGAGCACGAAGAATCAGAAATTACAGTTAAGAATCGCGACGATCGTCTCGATGTGGATCCTTAGATACGGCCTAGACAACACTCTTGGAAATTTTTCATGAACTTTACGCTAAAAGCCAAAGTGTTCCTTCGGAATGGAGATATGTAACTTAGCTTTAAAGAAAACATTAACAAAAAGAAAAAAGAGAAGAGAATAAAGAAAACAAAAATAAGTTATTTTTATCTCTTTATGGAGATACAAAAAAATAATCCTTTTTTTTGTATAACATAAAAAAAAATTAATAAATTTTTTCTGACGTAACATGAACGCATCCTCATAGTTTGGCATTTAATCGGCTTATATGTACTATTTGAGGCTATAACGACAAAATTTTAAATATTTTATTATCAAAATAAAAACAATTGCTAGAGTATTATTTCTTATCGTTAATTATTTCTTAATAGAATATTATTGGTTTAGCTAATAAGTAATGTCGAAATTCTCAATAAAATGTATTAGCTTTGCTGGTTCGAGCATTACTGTTTTTTACTAAGAATGTCGACATTACTAATTGACCAATTCATATATAAACGTTATAAGCAAAAATACTTGTTGCAAACTCTCTTTGTATTACATTGTTATGATAAAAAACATTGTTTTAGATATCAGGAGAGCATGAAAAATCTGCCGGATTTTGAACGAAATTTTCCGGAATTCATTGAAACCAACATTCGGATTCCGGATCGGAGGTACGTCATTGTGTCATAGCCTAGTGACACACTTAGTGTCTGACTAAACGTTTACATGTTAACCGGTCGCTGTAGATTAATGCTGCAGTATATCGAAACTACTTTCCTATCGTCAAATAATAAAATAGACATAACAAGTTCTTCGAATACGATCGTTCATTCGATGAAAACGCATCTTGGTTGCACTTTCGCTACTGCCAGCTGAATACGATAGTTTTGCGAATGAGATCTCCCCAACTCCCTTCTTTTTATCTCGTACCTTGAGCCACAAGTACTTTTTGCATCTTTTGAAAAACGAAAAGATAAATAGATAGCTAGAAAATATATAACACGACTAACTCAACCTTATAGGTAATATACAATATACAATATACATATATAATATACATATACATATATATATATATATATACACATATTAAAATATACATAACTATATATATAATATATTATTTTCAAATATGAGAAAGACAGAGAAGAAGAAGAAGGAAAAAAAGAAGAAGAAGCGAGATCGATCAATGAAAAAGATTAGTTCCCTTAAGAGATTTAAAAAATCGTACGAAACACCGAGAAAATGTTACAAGATTTCAATAAGCACAGAGAGAAAGTCTATTCGTGATATTGTTAAACGTATTATTATATTCTCACAATAACAGTTTCTCTTTATTATGAGGTATCGTTATCTTATCAATGAAAAACTATTTAATCGATAGTTTCACATATGCAAATATATAGATGTTTTTTCATTCTTTTCTTCTCTTCGCTTGACAACTTTAATCTTCATCATATCTAATCCTATCTAATTTTCGGTAGATTATATTACATACCTAAGAAATGAAAATATATAATTACTTTTAGAACGAACGAAAGGATCGTGCCATTTATAATCTATAATTTTTATTAAGTCAATATACCTTTCCCCTACAACATATACGTGTAATTCTCTATCAGTGTTTATGGCGGTTTACTCGCTTTCTTTCTTTTTCTTTTAGTCTCCTTTCGTCCCATATTTTCTCTCTCTCTCTCTCTCTCTCTCTCTCTCTTTTTTTCTTTCTCTTTCTCTCTCTACATCTTATGCCAATGAATTGACTTCTGCGTCCGATGAAAATCGATATTCTTGCACTTTCTAGTTTACCTGCATCGATGCGTAAATTCGTCCTTATGATACTTCTATTTTCCCCTTCGATGATTCCTTTCTCACAATTGAGTCGTTTCGATCGCAAAACCGATAATATTCCACTTACTATACGAAGTACATCATGTAAACAAGTGAAGAGTGAAAACGAGCTGATATTTTTCATCAAAACACAAAAAAGAAAAAAAGAGAAAAATATCTGTTTCGATGTATCTAAAAGACTATATATATTTTTTTAAATATCTTTATTTTTAAATAAAATATTTTTTTTTGTTTTCTCTTGATGCCTAATTTTTTTAAATATCAATGTGAGCATATAAGAAAGAAAGAGAAAACATCTTCGAATAGATGATATATCTATCTTTAGTTAATATCACTTAATCGTAATTATCTATTATTCGTTTATATTCGTTTATATTCATTTATATCCTAATCGTTGAACTATAACTTACTAATGATCCTTTACGATTAATCATCTATTTATCAAGGATCGAGCATGTATGTATGTATATATATATATATATATATGTACCATACAAAATTGGAAGGCAAAATAATTAGTAAAAGTAACAAGATAGAAAGAGAAATAGAGATAGCGAGAAAAATAGGAAAGTTATTAATTATTGATGGTCAGAAGAGCGAGCAGTGCGTTCAGTCAATGTGTAAGTTGAGAGTCGATAGCACAGAATCCAAAATTTACAGAGACCCCTAAACCTGACAACTACCCCAAGTATAAGTTATCCTAATAAACGTCTTTACAATGTAGATATGAAAGTATGTTACAGATTTACCGTTCGATGATTTAATTTATTGTAAATATATTATACCACAATCGAAAACTTTTCAATTTCATTTACGTATCTATCAAAATATTTACAACTTATGTTTTTATCAGTAATTACTTTCCTACCTTTTCATAATTATGAAATAAATTTTTAAAGTGATTTAATTAAAAAAAAAAATATAAAAAATCTAAAAGAATTTAATTGATTATGTTTTTTCCGTTACTTCGATTGGCATTATAATAATATAAAATATATATATATATATATATATATATATATATATATATATAATATATAACTTAAACCACTTTTATGATTGGAAAGCTTTCGAATCAACCAAACGTTTGCAAGTAAATAATGTTTAAAAGTAAAATATTGATTTGATTTGCGATCAATTTTTTACTTACCAATGATGACAAAAAGAAATAAGGTCGCAGCAATCTTCATTTTCGTCGATCTTCGCAATCGACGTCACGGCTGATATTTAAAATGTTTTTTGTACTTCCGGAGGACAATTCTTTTCGTCCTTCGATTATATCAGAAATTTCCCGCGCAAAGACGAATGAGTTCACGCTAGTACGGTGGATCGAAACAAACTGACACCTCGTGGATACACTCTTCTAAAGGTAAGCATGCGAGATACTTTCAAAGTACAACCGGTCGATCCAGGGCCGTAAGAAAAGAAAGTCCTTGTAAACTTTGTCATCATCGATCGCTTCGATAACGATCTATACAAATTATATATCATTTCGTATAATTTCGTACTATATTAAAAACGATCATTCAAATATTTTTATATTCGATTATTTTTTTAAATCGAATAAATAATCGAATCTTTAAAATCTTAGCTATGATAATAATTAAAATCTCCTTTTTATTTTCAATTTTTATAATACAAACAATTATATTTATATATATTCGATTTCTATCGACGATTAATAAGATCTCGTTAAAAGTTGAAGGAGAAAAAGAAAAAAGAAAACAAAAAAGAAAAAGAAGCACAAGGTCGAATTCTCAATATATCTCGATACGTAATTCTTTAGATATTACATTACGCCGGACCTGTCTTTCTCTCCGCTATCTTTCCCGATGTGACCAAAGACCGATTCCTGTATTTACTACGTATACTGACGTAGCTAAGAGTAAAAAGCTGACATGGTACCGGTGACCCACTCGCACGAAACATGCGTTAACGGGATCGTCCTGCGTAAATTCGAAAAAAGAACAAAAAAATAAATCGATCGTTTGGTGGACCGTTCAAGTCAATGATCGCTTCTATCGATTTATTAATTTTTCACACACTTGCTCAATTCATTTTTTTTATTCGTTTTTATATATGTTCTCGATTAATAAATTGAATCGATATCGGCTAGAATGAATTTAATTATACATATAATATAAATATATGTATATATATACATACATATATATATACATACATATATATATATACATACATATATATATATACATACATATATATATATATACATACATATATATATATACATACATATATATATATACATACATATATATATACATACATATATATATATATACATACATATATATATATACATACATATATATATGTATATATATACATACATACGTACATATATATATATATATGTATATACATGTAAGTAGGTCGATGATCGATGTATTATGTTAAATTCTTCAAGAAATTCTAAAAGAAAATAGAAGGTTGTCCTATATACATACTAATAATCGATCTCAATTATAATAATGTCTCGAAGGCTTCGAAGAGAAAGTCGAAACGGTTCGAAAAGTGAACTCGAACATTTACTTACCTATAAAATCAACAATATAATTTCACTGACGTAATCCTACGATATATGTACAAAGAACATGTTATATATTGCTTTGTCACAAAATGACAACATGATTCACAAATACATGTTTCAAATATGATGAGATAGAGAGAGAGAGGGAGAGAGAGAGAGAGAGAGAGAGAGAGAGAGAAAGAAAGATAAAGAGAGAGAGAGAGAGATATGAAAGATATCTTAGTTTGTTGCGAATCACTGATGATTGCTGACAATCGATTGCTATAGAGTGTATCACAAACGAGACTCGCTTGTATCATCTTGATAGCCACTTTCATTTAATCTCGATGATTACTACGAGGATCCTGGAAATTACATTATATACTTGACCATACGAAGGTTAATCATAAAGGTAGGTCAAGGTTTGTCTACTGCATCACTGTGTGATTTTCTTTGTCGATTTGATCTAACACATCCTTTCTCTACTTCCTCGATCATCGACCTTTGCATTGCCGTTAATAGTGTCGGGATACATACACACACGCGCGAACACATATGCATATATATATATATATATATATATATATATATATATATATATATATATACGTACATATGAAACGGCGCTCATTGCAAGTCAGAAAATTAGGTATATATGCATAAAACGTATAATGAAAGATGATCGAACTCTCTCATCGTTAACGTGATCTGATCAAACGTCAACGATCAACTAATTGTAAATAACACACTAAGAACTTCGCCTAACTACGTCTAAAAGACTATTGACGCCAAAACACTATTGACGTTATAGTTACATTATCTGTTTATTCTTTTCTTTTTATCCATTAAATACGACCAGCATAATATTGTTTTTCTATAAAGTAACAAATCTGAAGAAAATTTGTAATATATTTAAATATAAATCTTTTGCAAAGCATATTAATTTGAAATAAATTATTTTCTTCAATTTCTAAATTTTATATAATGTCTATAACCTTATATATATATGATTATTTGTTGAAATGTGACTTTTTTAAAATAACAATAATTTAATGAAATGAAATAAAATTACATCTTTAATAAGATCTAAAAGGATTTTTTGATGATTTGCTAAAATCAAAGACTTCTCTCAATATTACAAATATGTATTTCGTTATAATCAATTCAGCCATATTGTTATAAATTAACAGTAAATATTTTATGTCAGAGGGGGGATATGTGGTCAGCACTTTGAAATTCTTTAAACGATAAGCCTGACATTTTAAGCAATATAGTGTAAACATTTCTAGTAAAAATTAAAAAATATTTTTATTAAAATTTGTTTACCCAATTTTTCACTGTAATTAATAAAAAATCTGTAATATGCACACGTACACGCACACGCACATGCCCACGCACACGCACACGCATACATGCCCGAACATACACACGCATGTGGACATTGATACACATTTAAAAAATATCAAAATTCTTTTCTATGAGAAATTAATTAAAATTAGCAAGCTTTACAAATTGTCTATGCTTGTGTGGCAGTCGTGATCAGAAAGAATAAATCAACTTCGTAAATAAAGTTAAATTTCGTGTTTTATATCGAATGCCCGCTATTTTTATATAATGCTAGAAATATTGAAGTTAATATATGGACAATCATATAGAAGTCATAGAATATAGAAAATATTCTTGTTTTTTTTTTTTCATAAAAAAAATTGCAAAACTACATCTTTTCTTGTTAGGATATATAACACAATAATGGTTTGAAAGAAATTAGATTTCCAAAATATAAGATACGCTATGATCATTAGCATATTTTGTCAATGATGTATAAGTCTTCAGATTTATTATATTTATATTTTTTTGTCAACGACCCACACTATCATTTTCTTTTTATAATTTAAGAGATTTTTAATAAACAATATATTGATATAATCGTATTGAAAATACGATTCATTTAATAAAATATTTATAGTATTATTTATAAGTTATGTAAAATTGTTTTCTATTACAGTTCCTAAACATTTCATTACTTCTTATTAGGTATTTTACCTAAAAAGATCATGCTCTTATTTGATATTTCATTTAAAAAAGAGAACAAAAACCGTAAGATAGCTTTCCATTGTTTTCATTAATAAAGGAAAAAATATAGTTTTGCTTGATTTTATCTTATATATAATTTCAACGTTCGTACCATTTTTTCGTTTGTTCCGGATGATTATTTGATCTTATTTCACTTCTTCTTTCTTCTTACATACTAAGAAAAAATAGCAAAAATGTATTATTTTGTATTATTTATAAGTGTATATATCACATATACTATTAAATTAAAAATAATATTACCTTTGTTGCAGTCATAACATTCTGCTTGATCGACTTGTTATCTTCTTCTTTAGAAAAAGGCGTATCAGTTTTAATTTCTTTTTCTACAATAGAATTCGCTTCAGTAGAATTTTTTAAAATTTCTGATTTAGACTTTTCAATTTCTTGAATATTTTCTACAATAGTATTAATTTCTTGCAATTTATCGCATAGATTGATTTCTATTTCATTGTTTGATGACTCTAGTGATTCGTTAGCTATATCTTTCTTTAATAAACCGCTTAGAACACATTCTTCTATTATAATCTCTGTTTCTATTTCAGATATAGTTATGCCAGTACATCTATTTTCTATATTCTCAACTAATTGCTCATTATTTTCTTCTCGACTACTATTCTTTATCTCTTGTTGTTCTGTTTGAACATCATTTTTTTTAAGTATTGACATTTGTATTGTACTATCATTTTCAATGTTTTCCGATCTAGATTCTAACTCTGTAATATTGTCACATGATATGTCACTTATTCGTTCTATTGCCTCTTTATTTTCTTTTTCATTTAAGTTTTCAATACTAATATCAGAAGATGATCCTGCTATATTTAGTCGTGTCTTTGAATTATTTTCTACTACTGTTTCTACGTTAGAATATTTTTCTTCCTTTAATGTTTCTTCTGTCCTATTTTCTTGAGAAACTGGGAGATCTTTCTCCTTTAATTCCTTATCTTTACAGTTAGGTTCAGAAGAAAGTGGATGTTCAGATATGGATGAGCCAATTATTTTTTCCTCTGAACTTATCTCAGTTTTCTTTTCAGTCGTGGAATTTACATTAGATTCCATTTCTAATCTTTGTTCAAGTAGTTCGAGGATATTCGTTGGAGTAAATTGTCCATTACTATTTTCTAATAGTGTAGATCCCTTATTTAAATCATCTTCTTTCTCTTTAGATTCACCAGATGTTCGTGTAGTTGAATCAGTATTAGTCTTCGCATTTTTTTCATTCAATTGTGCAATCAAGGATCTTCTTTCATGTTGGAACATTCTACACAAGTCCTGAAGCAAAGCTAATCTTTCCTTCAACTTCACCAATTCTGATTCTCTTGCTTGCTTTTCATATACCATGTCAACAAAAACTGTATTGCTCTTCTCCCATCGTTGTTTCCATAAAGAAGTTTCTTTCTCCAAAGCAAGTATTTTCTTAGACATCTATATAAGAAAAAAGAGTGAGTATATAAAATTTTAAGAAAGAAATGCAACATAATTACTAACCCTTTCCATCTCTTCGTTAAATTCTCCGCAAACTTTATTACTTCTTGTAAGAGAATTTTGAAATTCGTCATATTTATTGGTATATACGTCAATTTGACTTTTCATAGCAGCTTCTGCTCCTTGTAATTCTTGAATTCGGGCTCGATATTCTGTTAATGTCTGAAAAAGAAAAGTTTATATTTTTTAAAAATATTCTATTATATTAAAGAGAATAGTATTACTTACAAGCAAGAGCTGTTGCTTTTCCCTTAAAAAGACCTCTTTTTCTACTGTAGCTTCTATCTTGACCTCTTCAAAATTATCACGTGCTATAAGCAATTCCCCTTTCATGCGCATATGTTCTTGTAGAAGCTGTTTCTCTTTAACCGCAACTTCATCACATAATGATTTGAACAATTTATTCATTTCTAAATTCTCTTCTTGCATCTTTGCATTCTTTTCAAGAGTTAAATTCATTTGCTGATTAATATGAGCTAAAATACTTTGAAATTTGCCAGAGAGTTCTTTTCTCTTTTCCTCCTCTTTCTTAAGTCTTGATAAACATTCCTCCTTAACAGTTTTATTCTGTTTTTGCAATTCACGACACAAATTTTCTAATCTTTTTCTAGTTAAAAGTGCCTTATTACGTTCACTTTGAAACTGTTCTTTCTCTCGTTGCAACAACATTATCTTCTTCTCTGACTGCTTCAAATTTAATAACAATCTCTTATTGTCGTCCACAATATCTGAGTATTTCTTGGACATTACGTCCAGCTTTTCCTTCAAAGTTTGTACATCGTTCACAGCTTCTAAACATTGTTCTCCGGTCTTTTTGATTTCCTTCTTTCTGCTCTTCTCTTCCTTCGAACGTTTTCTTTCTTTCGTACGATCGATCGGCTTTATCTAAAAGAAGGATTTAAATCAAACGATAAATTCTGACATAAAGAAAGGAATCAACTAATGATCATTAAATTATGCATATAAAACAAATTTTTTTAAACATATATTGATATTGACGATCATACTACAATTATGATTAATTCGATTATTCGTTAATAGAAAATTGTTAAAGTGTATTTTTCATTAATCGGCGATACATCGTAATAGTGACAATAAATACATATAGAGGTTAGGTGTATTATTTTAACCGACTTTTACCTCATTCTTTTCCTCCGTAGAAGGACTCTCGTCGTTCGAATTTTTATCGTTAATCTCGTCCATCATAGAAACATCTGCGAAAACTAGAGAGAAAGACAAGGAAACAAAGATAAAAGAAATAACGTGTTAAAAGATAACGATATTTATTATTTACTTTCTCTCGTAATGAAAACAGTTAACGCGGAAGCGCGCGCGACAGAGAGAGAGAGGAGAGAGAGAGAGAGAGAAGAAGGGAAAAAGAGAAAGACAGATAGATTCAGTTCTATGCACAGTACTATATAGCGTTATTGTTGTTCTCGTAAAAAAGAGGGAATATTACGAACAAGGACAACAAGGACGACCCTTGGCCGAGTGAGAGAAAATATGGCGTTCTATAAGTTTGCGTCATGGTATTTACTAAACGTAAAAAATACCATTTGCATTATTAAAGAACATTGATTTATAAATCAATATAACTGGATTCAAAATCCGATACGTTCTTTTCGGCCCTTCGACGATCTTTATCGCGATCTTCCAAAATATTGTTTGTTTGAAGAAACTCTCAAATTAAAAAAAAATACTTGATCCATTGTGATTCGAAATTTTATTTTCCCTATATATATATATGTATATATATATATATATATATATATATATATATATACATACGTGTATTGTAAGTACATGTAATACACTACAAGAACTTTGTTGGTCTTTCAAAAAAGAATAAAAAAAAATATGATCACTCGTTTCCGTCCTTTAGTTTTTATTCATATCATAATAAAAACTAATATAATTATACTTCTTATTTTACTTTCTCTAAGATATGTATGTATTCAATCGTTATGTAATATGACACGATTTATTCAATTCGGAGGATCAACGGTCGTACATAGATAGAAGCAAGTAAATCTGGTCGAAAGTATTTTCTTCTCGTATCGAAAGACGGAATCGAGAAGAAGGGGATCGTAACACGACGTTCAAAAAACAAGAAAACGTTTAGCAAAGAGGGAAAGAGAGAGAGAAAAAAGAAAAAACAAAGTAATTTTCACTCGTTCGACAAAGTGCGATGTTGATATTAAACTCGTCTGACTTGTGGTGTGTATATGTATATACGATGCGTTCAAAAGTAATATACTCTGGTAATAGGAGAATAGTGATGCGCTCGCGCAATAATGACGGAGATGAGGATGATACGATGGCGACACGGAACGGAACACTGCCAATGCGAGAAACAGAAGGTACCTCCCGAGAAGTCTCGCTTGTTATTTCGGGAATACGTACTCTAAAATATCTATAGTTAGACTATCGTAGAGACGTTATACACGAATGTAGTTGGGTACTCTGTATCGTATTTGTACATGGAGGAGGAAGAGGAGGTTGGAAAAGAGGAGCCACCCTCGACATAATTACATCGTCATCAATCTTACAGAAATTTTAAATGGCGTTTGATATATTATTAAATATTAATTTCCAAAAGAAAAAAGAACTTATTCATTATCAAACATTTCAAACAAAGACACGATTAGATTCGAAGAAATAATCAAAATCGACGCATTTGATCGTTCTTTTTTTTCTTTTCCTTCTCCACTTTCTCATTTAAGTATGAATCTCCCGCCAATTATATTTTTATCGCGCTATCTGTAGGATATTCAACGTACTATTTTCGATGTTACCTTATTATGCAAGTTTATTCTTATCGTATTTAGTCTTTTCTATTTAGAAACTATTTTATCGAACGCGATTCTAAATTTGTTCGTTCTACTTGAAAAGTTCCATTGTCCTATTTGATTTTATAGAAATTAGTTGAATGATGCATGTGTTTTTCAAGTCGTATGATTATGAAGTACGGTTTATTATAATTTCTTAGTAAAATCAATTTTATTATCGTTATTTCGAGAAATCAGTACATTGTAACACATTACAATATTTACAGTATTCTACAATAGACTTTGATCATTTAGGGTCTTTTATCATGATTAATCAAATAGTTATATTTATTATTATTAAATTATATAATTACATATTTATTAATATTAAATAATTAAAATACAAATAAATAGTTAAATTTATTATATATTAATAGACAAACAATTAATATTTCATAATATATATTAATAAAAAATCTTTTTGTAAAGATTAAAATTATTTCGTTTATTAAAGTAAGATTAATAATGCTTCCATTATATTTCTCATAGATGGTATAAGAGAACATTCATGCTAGTAGGTATCATGCTCCAGTAAATAAACATAAGGTCTCCTCTTTAAAAGCATCTAATAAAAATGAAACGTTCAAAATTAAGTTTTTATATGTAAAAATCGAAGCGTGCACTTTGGTTAATGAAGTATACGGAAATGGGAATGGTAATGACCGAAGATATTATAAGATTTTACAATCGTTAATATAGTATTTTGTCACGTAAATGTTATCAATAAAATCATTTGTATAATCAATCGATGAGTCCAATTATATGAATGACATTTTATAAGAATGAACCTTATATTTCAGAAAATATCAAATTAAATCATGCCTTAACCTATATTTTAAAGAACATGTAACTTCTCAAAGTTTCTTCACAGTTCGTCGAATCCGTTGAATAATAGTGATCGAAAAAAAAGAAAACGTCGTTCTAAAAATAAATCTGATCTTTGTCGACGCTTGATACGACATACGAATTCACTAATTCCCGTTTTTTTCCCTTCAGACCCCCTTCGATCGATTTATTTGCACGATGCAATTTAAAACGAACGATCGTTATGCAAGAACCGCGAGAGGAATGATTTGCATCGACTTTCATTGGCGTTTCTGGCATTGCTTATTGTATGATTATTAACTACCATGAACGAAAATAACCTCGTCGACAATATGCTATCTTTATTTTCTTCCCTCAACAGCCAATGTTCTAATTCGAATCTTTTGTTTTCTTAGTCTCGGTCAGGACAATTTTACTTTCCAAGAGAAATGATCTGTCTATGTAAGCTAAAACAAAAAAATAGAATAGCTTACAGATTGTATGGATTTGTACGCATGTAAATAAGTATATATATATATATATATATATGTGTACGTACGTACGTCGTATGACATACGTCAAGTGTGTCCTCTTCGGAACGCATACCTTTCCTTTAGTTCGCGCTTATGATAATTATTAGAAGCGGTCCGGATGTGAGTGCCGATAAAATGTTCATCGCAATGTAATACGAATGATCTTATTTGCGTTGGCAAATAACCTATCCTTAAAATTTTCTTAAGATTTATGGGTGATCGTGCCAAAATCGTAATTTCGAGTTATTATTAACGGTTTTTCATCGATACATGCGCTTTTCTTAATCCGTTAAAACTCAGGAAATAGGACGTGTCTAACGTGTTAAATTTTATTGAAAACATTTTATGTGTTAGAGAATTTGTGAAATTCCGATTTTCTTTCTTGTCGATCACGATTATAACTTCGTAGTACGAAAATTCGTACGTATGATTAATTCGTTGTCATGTACGTTGGAGCAGCTCCAAATTCAAACGTCGATCTATCAAATCGTTTCCTCGTATCTAAGAACGTTAATCGGTATTCGCCGGCAAAAAGATAAAATCGTGTCCTGCATCCTTGAAAAATCAATTCTTCGTTCTTCGTCTAGCATAAGAGAGACATTATCGTTATCGCATTTGAAATTCTTTGTCGACGCGACACGTGGAAGTAGTCACCATGTAAAGAGAATGATCGACGTTGGATGTATTATTTATAAGCATTCACTAGCAACGTCGAATTCGTTGATCGTGCGAACTTTCCTTTGGCGTGAAAAATATTGAAAAGAGAAAAAGAAAGAAGAAAGAAAATGTTACATGACAAATTCTTTAACAGATAACAACAACAATAACAATAATAATAATGATAATAATAATAATTAATAATAATAATATTACCCGATTAATAATAATATTAATAATAATATTACCCGATAATACTTAATAATTTTGGCTTGAAACTCTCCTAAAAAAGCATTATAAACGTTACAAATGTAACAACATCGAATTTTATATAAATATCTAAATAATTATTAACTTTTTCACTTTTATTCGTCTTACGACGAAGATACAAAGTTTTTCAAAAGAACATAAAACTAATTAATTCGAACGAGAGAGGTCAATAGAGATCATGAAAGAATAATAGCGAGGATAAAGAAATAATTTTTTTGCTCGTAAATTATTAACTACTTCTTTACTCGTAGATCTCACAGAGGACGATGTTTCGAAAAGATCCGCCAAAGGTTCGAAGTAAAGCCCGTGCAATGTGCGCAGTTCGGTGAAGAATGACGCATGCGCAGTAATACATTTTCGCGATGAAGGCGCGCACGACGAAGCAAAGATGCGAGTGAACGCATGTTTTATATCAGTGAAGCGCCGGCAAAGCCGGAGGAAAGATGTTTCTTTGTAATCGTCATCTTTTTTCGCTGAGTTTTCTTCCTCGTTGTACGAAATAGAGCCGATCAAAGTTCGTAGATTCGCTTTGACGATTGATTTCACGTTGTAATTTTTTAATTTTCTTTCCTTTGTTTTTTTTCGTTTGTTTGTCTACTTTTTGGGTTTCTTTACTGTTGATATTTTTTTAAATTCTTTTTTACATCTTTTTTATTCCACATTATAACTATATCGAACCGATTTGAGTGAAATAACGAAGTTGATTTCGCGTCACGTTTTCGTGCTCGATCAAAAAATGATTCCAGAAGAATAGAAAGTTTAGAAAAAAAAGAAAAAGAAAGGATTTTTTCACTTTTTCTAGTAAATCAGAAATCAAACTTATTCAAAGATTTATCTTCCGGATCGTTGTGGAGTCTTTCTCAATTCTTTTTAAAAGAGATCGAAAGCCTTTTAAGAAATAGAAATAGCCTTTCAAGATCCTATTTTTTTTATTTCCTTTTTTTCTTTTTTATTTCTATTCTTCAATTTGATTTTTTTCTCAACGGGTCTTTTTTGAAAAGTAGTTAGAGAATTTTGGAGCAAAATAGTACGTCTCTTAATTGTAATCGTGTAAGAATAATTAACTACCGACAACTCCAGCTTCAAAGTCGTTTAAAGAAGTAGATTTTGAGAATAAGCGAAGGGACGAAGGGCCCGGTGTTGATCGGCCGGTGTTGTCACATCTCCGAGAATGAGTATGAGCAAAACAAGAAAGCTACAGCATCAGCAACAACGTTGAAAGTAGGGATACGATAAGAGAAAATACTTCATTTCCCTATTAACTGATCGTTTGAATAAAACTATGCATACGTAGCGTTCGACAGAATTTATATAAAAAAAGAAGAATTTATTACCAGTTTAAATGATACTATGGTGATAGAGCGAATTTTCGTTGAATTAATAAAGATAATGAATGATCGGAAAGTCACTTTAAGGAAATAGTAACGTTCTTGGCACGACCCTAAGACTTTTTTATCTGGTTAATACGAAGAAAATATATATTAATTAAAGTGATAGATAAATTACATTGTTAGATTAAAGAAAACAAAAAAGAGAAAAAAAAGAAAAGAGAAAAAATAAGATGAAGGTGATCGAGGAAATAACATCGAGTTTCCATACGGAAGCTTGGCAAAATGATAGCTTGTCTATCGTTGATCTAGCAAACACAATGATGACCATGAACGTTACCGTTCCGAATATACCTAAAAGACACGTGACTATTATTTCTCAAGCAGTTCTCACATTGGTGTATATAACCGGTGTTATCGGCAATGTGTCCGCTCTGGTCATTCTTTTCCATCGCGATAAGGTAAAGAAAGAGAAGAGACAATTTTTTTAAATCGTTCTTCTCACTTCTTATCAAATATTTATTTTTATTTTCTTTTTTTATCTCTTTCTTTCTTTCTCTTTTTAGAGGAGAAATCGCAAACACCTGCTGATGCTACGTTGCTTGGCAAGCAACGATCTCGTCGCATTATTGGGTATGTTGGTCCAGATGTATATCAGTATCTACGTAGCTGGTGTTACATCCAGCCGAGCATTTTGCTCTCTGCGAGTCGTATGGAGACTGTTTGGATTATTTAGTGGCTGTGTAGCTATCGTAATGGCTGCTGAAAGATGGCTAGCTTTGACCAGGCCTTTCGTTTATCAAAAGGTAAGTAGACAAAAGATTCCCAATTAAAAACATCATCACAATATTACATTATGAATTTTCAATAACTTCGTTTGATAACTCAATCTTCGTCCGTTTATAATATTCAAGAGAACAATATAAGTACTTACAATGATCATAAAACGCATTTAATTAGCTAGTTATTCGTTTAACGAGACGTTTTTCTCATTTAAAGAAGACCATAAACTTCTTAATGTGCGAAAGAGGAAAGCAATAACAGATATCTACTCTTCTTTTTCTCTCCTTATCTCTCTTCGAGAGTCGAAGTTTAGTGACTCGTACAGACATCCCAAACTTGTTTTCTTTTGAAATAAATCGATGAGTAAGATAAGTAATACGTTTCTATTCTTATATATACACACATACACACATATATATCTATAAGTAAGCTCGGTATATGTTATATCGAGTTGTCCCATTTTATGATATTCTTTACCGATCTAATTACTAGTCTGAAAGAGACGTAAATAAGTACTTACTTTCTTACATATCACACGATAATCTTACAGAGAAACGAATTAACTCTATGAAAATAATTCTCACAAATCGTAATCGCTGTAAAATTTGTGTTAAAACGTCGTGTCTCACGATTAACATCATTCGTCATTAAAATTCATAATTTGTTCATTAACTCGATAGATACATACGGGAAACGAGAAGTGAGTACCAATTTTTGCTACTTATTTGCGTGTTCTTGCGTTGATGTTAAGATTGGGATATACGATTGAAAAGTTTCTTACGTCTTCATTTTTAACGCCTTACGATGATACAAATCTATATATCTTCCTTGTTACGTTAGAATCTTTTCTTTGAATCCTTTTGTTTTATTTTTTATTTATTTCCTTACTCGAGAGGAATGATCTGAACTACAGCTTGATAAATGTGGCGTTAAAAAAGTCTTTGATTTTAACATTCGAAACTACTTTCTGTTACCTAGTTCTCAGAATATCGAAAGGTAAAAGATTCTCTTTAGGATGATCATCGTTCTTTCTAGTTGGACCAACAAAATTGTATTAGAGTGGTTACACCTACACAGATTTTGAAATGATTTTGTTATAAGAATAATGTTTACGTTCTTTATCAGACACCTATTATATCTCGATTAATATTTATCTTGAAATAACGTGTTTACATTGAAAAGTGTGTCGCATGTACAAGTTTCTTATTAGAATTTTCATAGGTATCTATGAAACATAGAAAAAAAGACACGTTTTATCGTCTGCATGAAGTTCAAAGTTCATCGATGATAAAGATATACAAACATTCCTAGTAATGATAAACAAAGTACGCATAGTTTTCTTAAAACAGAGAGTAACATAGCCTCTCTTATTTTATTTATTTTGCATCGTGAAATTTGATAATCAGACAACACGAAAGACTATCGATCAGTCCTCATTGACTTAATTGCCATGAACACGCTATTTCTTTATTTGTTGAATATTCAAGGCCTAGAAAGTATTAATGAAGTTCACAAGTTTGATTATTAAAGTTCCAATCTTATCGAAATATAGTTCATCAAGAAATGAACTGAGAAATATTTATTACGTTCATTTAGACACATTCTTATTTCTATGAATTTATCATTTATATCATTAATGAGAATGTATTTAAAAAATTATTCTTCTAGTTTGTCAAAGAAAGTGAAATTTCCTATTGTCGAAATTTCATCTAGGTACATATCTCTAGAAGAATTAAAAAATAAGACTAAAAGTGAAAAGTAAAATTTAGGCAAAATTTACACGAAAAAAGTAGTCATTAGCTTCACGTTTTGATAAGATATCAACGAGTGATCATGTAATAGAATTTATTTACATTATTCTTTGATCTAAATCCTTTAATAAGAAAGGTTCATTCGTTCGTCGAATAAACGTGTATGAATCGGTGGGAAGATGAAAGAGATCTGTTGGGATTGCAAGGATGGATTATGTTTATGCTACCACAGAATTGGCGTATTCAGTAGACAACTTCGGATCATAAATCTTAATGCATTTTTTTTTTCGTTAATGCTACTACATATGTTATGTCGTATATATAAAGTGTTACTATTTTTAGAATATAAAAAAGTCTTACAAGTGCATTAAAAAGATTAAAAATGTATAATATATATATATATATATATTCATATATATATGAGTATATATGTTCTTAAAGACCAATCGGCAATGTTTACAGGTTAGCAATTCAGTTTACGAGCACGATCTTAAAAGTACGTAATGTCAGAGTAAGTGATCTGGTAGGTGAGAAACCATTTTGGTGAACGATCGACTAGAAACTATCTTTTTTCTCTTTCTTCATCGTCATCATTATCTTCTTTTTCTCAACAAAAAAAAAACAAATCGAGAAGAAAAAGAAGAAAAAAATTGATGAAAATGAATTTTTTATCTTTTATTGTCGTGCTCGAATAAAACATTTCATCGAATTCGAAGGATTATCTAATAGTAAAAATTTAAATCGACCACCCTTGACCTCAAGATATATATATATATATATATATATATATGTGTATGTATGTATGTATATATGTATGTATATATAGTATACGAGTGTTAATTTAGATCAATTAATATCATTGAGGAAGATTTGACCCACGCAAAGTCCATACTGTAATTTATAGGAAAGCCTACCCTCCGATATAATGGCAATGAGCATGCGTCTTACCAAGGGATTATTGAGGGTTGATGGGCAATCACGAGTCGATTCGGTTCTCTCCTCGAATGAAATTTTTTTCTCGTGCTACGAAGATTCGAACATTGACGTCTTTTATTTATATCGATTCTCTTCACGTTCCGTTCTTTAAAACGCTGTAGTAGTAGGATAGCAGTAACCGTAGTAACAATATCTTACGTTCACGATCTAAGCTCTATTTTGACGAACATATGTATTTTTGCCAGACGCGGATGTTTACAAGGTCCTCAAGAATAGTAAGATTTTTGAGACGACGTTAAATCAACAAAATTCTAAGAGAGATTCTTGGACTCTTTTTATATATATATAATATTTTGATCTAAAATAACAATCTTATTTTCGAGGATCGATTGTAATTAAAAGGAAAAAGAATCAACGCAAAATAAAGAGAACGAACTGTACAAATAACACGAAAAATTTGATTTAATGATAGAACGTCTTCTGTAGCAATGCTCTCGAAACGTCAAAGGAAATTTAAAGTTATGTTTGAGATGTTCCAAGTGTCAAAGATGCTCTATTTAAATTAAAAAGAACTCTTGCAGCTTCTTCTCTTTCTTTTTTCTTCCTATTTCTTATTCAACACTTTGTATTAGTCTCTTTCACTCTCTCTCTTTCTCTTTCTCTCTCTCTCTCTCGCTTCAAATTTTTAAGCGTTTTGGTAATACCATTATATTAAAAAAATACCCATATGCTTATTTACATACAATACGTTTTTAATTTGATATTAATCAATAGAAAATAATGTTAATAATCTTTTGATTGAAATCTTCGAATTTATCGTCTTATTTCTCTAATAATATAGCGAATGTTGCAACGAAATATGATCATCGAAATAATATATTTTTATAAATCCAACGAAATGTTTAATATATATAACATATAAATATTTATATATATTTATTTATTTATCTGTTTATTATATATTTATTTCATATCTTGTAATACATCGATATCGTTCGATACTGCTTCGTCAATTTTCGCTTTTTATAACTCTTCGAGCTTATTTATTCAAAAAATGAGAGCTAATATTGTTGTTGACAATATCTTATAAGTTACGATACATTTTTGGTATTTTGCGACGTTGTGCCTTTGAGGATCGTGAACATATGAAAGTCGCTTCTCATTCCGAGAAAAAGCTTTTCATTTCAATTAATTAGAAACCATTCTGTGACCACATTCACTCGTCCCTAAGGATCGTCTGAAGATCATTTTCAATAACATGTGTAATTCCATGGTCTATAAATACATTGGATTTTATTTTAATCTATGAATGAAAGTAATGACAAGTAAATTATAAATAAATTCGCGATACATTCTAACTAATAATAATATATTTATTTTCTTTCTCTTGTTATCAATCATACATTTGACGATTGGTAAGATAAAGCTTATAACAATGGCGAATCCTCGCTCAAAGGAACTATTATTTTATGCATACATATTTACATAAAATATGCTATTCTCGTAGAGACTCGATGTCATTGTTCGACGTGAATATCATAAAGAATATCATAAAATAGATGAATATACTTGAAGATCCGTACAGTTGCTTTCGCATTCCTTCAAAGAATTTTTATGCTTCAGCAAACTTTTCTTTGGTTTTAAAGATTAGCAATAAATAGCAGTAAATTAAATGAGATAAATTTTTCGTGATAATCTTTGACAAATAAAGAATAAGAAAGAAATACGTCATCGATCACTGTCTAGACTTTTATCGAAATCATGAAGGATGGTAAATTAAAATAAAGAATGAATAATATTTTGTTGTCCAGTTTGACTTATCAAATCCTTTGCTTTTCTAAAGTGTATGTTTGTATAGACAGTCGCCAGGTTCCGATTCTCATATTATCTAAGTATCGTTTAACGTATAAAATTTCCCTACTTAATTGATCGTTCTTTCATTATAATCCTGTAGTATTTTTGTTAAAAAGGTCAATGAACTTTTTGGCTCAATCGGTGACACACATGTATCTTTCAGCAGGTGACGTATCCGGTAATTGTCCGTTGTATGCTGACACTTTGGCTGGCTGCTCTGTCATTGACCAGCCTGCCGGTATTAGGCTTCGGTCTTTATTACAAAGATGATCACTGTGTTCGATATAGAGAGGCTACTGAACCTACTGACATAGCTTATGCATACGTGTGGTTCGTTTTCGGTGAGTGCCAATAATCTTTTGCAACGAGAATGTACGTGCGTGTATATGTGTCTAGATACATAGAATATCTATATATGTATATAACTACTTCAAACTATTCGATAATCATTAATTGCTTGCTTTTAGGTACTCTTCTCTGTCTATCCATTGTGTGGTGTAATTTAGCAGTGTCCAGAGCGTTAGGTAGATTAGGTCGTCGAGCTGGAGCACTGAGACGTATCTCGAGGGCTTCTTCAAGAGCAAAACCATTGTTAACTGTAACTGGACCCACGCCAGAAGTCGTCGCAACTGCTGAGGAAAGAGCTTTTGCCCGACTTATGGCAGTGCTTTCGATATCTTTCGTTGTATGCTGGATGCCACAAATGGTAAGAAAATTCATCAGTTCGTTTTATTATTTAAAAAAAACACATATTCTGTTCTCTCTCTCTCTCTCTCTTTCTTTCTACCTCTTTCTTTCTTCTTTTCTAAGATCTGTACTGTTATAAAGGCCTTTCTCTTTGTAGAAACGGAAAAAGCTCAGATTTTTCCTTTTTCTGGGATAGATTTTTCTTTTTTCTGATCTCCCTTCCCCGATTACTCTCATTAGGTCAAGGTCAAGTATCCGCTACTCGATGCAATTCAGCTGCGAACGATGCCGTAGATTGTCACGTAGAATTACGAAGAAAAGCCGTGAAAAGAGCCCTTTGATTTATACCACGGAGGGTGAAATCTAAGTTTCTTCTTTCTCTTAAATATCCTTCTAAGCTTATGTTTATGTCGCTTTTTTCCTTCTTACGAAAACAATGACCGTTCCTATGAATTCTTAAATCATAAAAAAAAAAGTTATAGATAACAAAGATTTTGCATTCTCTTTTATTTTATTAAACAATTAGAAATAAAAAAGAATAGTTCGAAGATTGTTTGAAAAATTTTTTATTAATTCGTTTATCAATAAAAACTCTTTTATGATGATAAGTTATCAAGAACTTCTACGAGTACTCATAAATAGTTTTGTTCGAGTGTCCTTCGAGTACGATGTTTTATCTGAAGAAAATGATTGGACTGTTTTTAGCAAGGCAACCCTGAGATAAAATAACGTCGTGGAAAAGAATTTAGCTTCCGGCTAGTAGCTTTTATGGGAAGCGATCGTTTTTACGTGACGTGCTTGCAAGGGATATCGACGTTGACATTTTACTCCTACGCAGTCGAAACGTCAATGATATTTGTGACCAACTCGTTTCTGGTAGAATTCTAAAAGTCTTAGAGTTGTTTTTCGTTTCGTTGTATTACAAAGTATCAACAATAATTTTTCTGTAAGTTTCTAATGAAATCGTTGATCGAACTGAAAAGAAATCGAAGATTTTTTTTATTTAACAATATTTTCAAATTAATCATGATTTATTGATTTGTCTATTTTTATTATATCATGTTATATAAATTTTCCGATAAAACTGATAGAAAATGAAAAGTCGATAAATTCATCAAAAAAAGATTCAGCTCTTCTACCAACTCATACTTTAATATTTAATAGCTACGTATCATTGTTTTCAAATGTTCTCACGTACAATCCATCGAGACCGACGAAAACGTCGCGACATAGATTGGTTCGATTAAACCGGATATCACCGATAATAACGTTAGGTGTTTGTCGACATATGTTTTATACAGCTCGGACATCAATCCTTTATGTTCGTTTAATGAAAATCTACCTACGGTGAAGTTTCTCAATCTATGAATTTACAAATAAGAAGAAATTGTCAGTCAATAATTTTTGTCAAATCACACTCGACATGATTTTTGATTTGGATCACGCTCGATAAAAATTTCGTAAAATTATTAAAAACGGTAATATCAAAATATGCGACATTCACCTATTGTCCTTAATTCAATTAAATCTCGGATGTCCATAAGTAACTTTTAATATACAGCGAACATTTAACATTGGACGACTATAGTAACCTTTGTCAAGTCAAAGATCGAACGCACAATTAATTTGTCGTCAATTTATTCAATTGTTTTTAGATTTCGATTCCGCTCGCACAATTCTCTATGACTTTAACGACGAAGATGGTGACTTTGAAAAGGTGTATCCGTGCTTTTCACATTGTCGCTGACATTCTTTTGTGCATACACTTCACTTTAGATCCATATATTTACGTTCTCCTTCGAATACCTCGACCAAGATTCCGTTTGTTGAAACCACTTTGCAAGATCTGCTGGCCAGCCAGAAGTCGATCAAATTCGTTCACAGGTGAGATTCTATTTTTTTTCTTCATATTTGCAATCGATAACACAAATTGATTATAATCTTAATTTTAGGAACAGGAGATAATCATTGCAGCAGTGGTGATCCACCAACCCCTATAACCGAAGCACCCTCGACACCCGTTAGCGAGGAACACGAATCCGAATTAGCAACCGTTAATATTTGAGATCAATACGAATTGATCGTATCGACCTCATAAACGATTTTACGTTTACACAATCGAAAATGTATTCTTCGATGTACCAAAGTTCTATATATGTATTTCTTATTTACTATTTCGTATTAACATTTCTGGATTAAATTTGGGACAAAATTGAGGCATTCCATGAGACTTAAGATGAAGAAAAAAGGATGACAAGTTTGTGACTGAGAGTATTGCAGTTATAAATATCTATGGGTTTTTATCTTTCTTTTTTCTTTTATATATACTATATATTGTCGAAAGTTTATGCATGAAACGACTTTTCATCGAGAACTCCAATCATTTGCTTCATGCAAATGACAGTGACGTTGACAGATCGGATACAAACCTAATCTTTCGACAATCGAGTTATGATCAAATGTACTACGAAAATAACCGACATTTTTTATATTTTTATTTTATGAGAAATTGTTAAAATTGTATAATTTGATTATATGATCGATGAATTTTAAACGTATATTACGTTCGATTAAAAGTGTGAAATAAAAGGAAATATTTAAATACATGTTTCCAAAGCACAGTTACATGATCCAAATTATTCTACATATATGTGTATATACATTATAAATGTTGACATCTGTGTAGATATATTTCTAGTCAGAGTCAAGCAATGTAACTGTGAAAAAAACAAAAGAAAATATACAGAAAGACACAAAAAAAAACAAAAAAAAGAGAGATTTCATTCGTTCTAGTGCAAGAATACCAAAATAAGGAGATCGATTATTCTCCGTACGATGTTAATCATTACACGCGTGCATTTTTTGTTTTTCTTTTCTATATTTTATAACGTTATTATCAAAAAGAAATATTACTCGTGCCATTTAATGATACTGTTTTTCTAAGTGTATAATGTGTACATGAATACATATTTACATGTAAAATAAGAGTACACGTTAAGAGGAACGAATATATTATTATCATTACTAATAATAGATTCATCAATCATTTTGCATATCATGATCGCATATCGTTCGATGCGTTCGTTATAATTTCATTTTATATGATTTTTTTATATGTTTTCCTCAACGAATGATATTTATGATGTAATAAAAGTATTCACGAATATAGGATATTCTGATTAACCGTTTACAAGTTTTAAATCGTCTTTAATACAATTATATCAACGAGCATTTATAATTGTACATAAGAATATTACATATAGATAATTATAATCAAATATACTGTCTACGGATTGTGACGTACAATCGCAGGCGATGTAAAGCACGGAGATGATATCTATTAAAAGAGAAAAAGAAAATTACATAATTATCAAATAAATATGTACATTCATAATAAATGATGATACAAATTCCGAGAACATTATTTTTCATAGTTCTTGCGTAACTTGGAATTATGTTTTCAATAATAACGCGAGAAAAGGAAAATACATATAATACAAATATATTTACGATATATTACATTTCCCTTTAGCCGTTCATAACACGAATCTTATAGTCTCGTATCTATACAATTCTAATACGAGACTGTTCTCTATTACACACCAAAGGTGCATCCAAGTACTTCATTCGTACGATTATTGACCGAAAATATAAATAAATAATGCATTTTTTCTTCTCATAAAAAGGAGAAGGAGAAAAAGATAGAGGGGGAGGGGAGAGAGAGAGAGAAAAAGAGAAAGAATATGAGATATTCTTCACAAAAAGACGTAGTAGAACAGTTTTCTATACGGCAAACAAACAATTCTTTTTCTTCTATGAAAGACCAATGTCAAAGGCAAAACATTTATCAATATATTTTGTTGTTTTTTATCTTTTTTTTTATCTTTTATCTTTTTTTTTTTACTTTTGTTCAATTTTCTCTTTCAAAAAATAGATTATTTCCACGAAAAGCTTAAGCTCTTATCCTTCATCTATGTATAATACTTGAAGTCCAATTTTGATGTAGGTTCTTTTATGTTACTTGTAAAAATGTATAACTTATAATCGTTTTTTTCTTTTCTTGTTTCTTTTCTTTTTTCTTTTCTATTTTCTTTTTAATTACACCAGGTATTATATAAGTAAATTTGAAATTAGAGTGCATATGTATTTCCTCATGTTTCCTATAAATATTTTTCGTATCATTCAATCTAAGAGAAAATATTGTTCGAAAACGTGTACATACAGTAAATTTGATTAAAAGTATTCGATTAATGTTTTATTCGTTCACACAATAAAGTGGCACAAATATACGATCGAAGAATAATAGATATAACTTTGTATATATCGTTATATGTAGCTTTCATTCAGTCTTAAATTAGCAAAATTACAATTACCTGGTTTTTTTGCTTTCCTTCACACTTGAACATATACTTATTTATATTTAAGCATCGATATCATGTCGAGCATCTATTTCATAATAAAAAGAATAATTTTTTACAGGCTTCCCTCCCCTTATATTCATACCAGCATTTCGATGTTACAAACCATTTTTATTGGTCAAGTGTGAAGTAATTTTTTAAAAGTTGTTCATAATAAATTATTGTCAAACATACTTCGCGTTAACTGATAATGCGCACGTAAGCATAGGAACCACAAGAGAGTCAATCATAACATAGGGACGACTTCGTTTCAATAATTTGCACTCTTTTTTTGATATGGATAATATTCAATGTCTACATTCACGCACGCACACACACACACACACACACACACGACGTGATACATCTTCAATTGAAAATTATTATTACATAGGTTCCTTTCACGGGATAGACGGACACATTAATTTACATCATTTAAACATTCAAAATGAATAATGAGGTACATTTGGATTTTGTTGTGTCATCAAAGGACAACGATAAAATTTTGTCAATATTTTAACATTTGTAAGAAATGATGAACCTTTGAACCTCATCGTTTAATTTAGGCCATTTAAAACGTTATAAGCTCGTTTTCGAAGCCTTTTCAGGTACCGCACATTAATTGTCATCGTTTCTATTGCAACAAGATATTGACACGTTATGAAATTTGTATTATCCTCCTTCCTATTAATTCCAGCACCGACGATATTAGAAGATTGATACTCGAATAATGAATTAGAATAGCCCGTAGAGCTTTAATAATTTTTTAGACAAAGTGCTATCAACACCAACGACGATGACTGATCGTTTTTCATCGTTTTATTTTGCAAAATGTGGGCTAAACTTCATCGTAAAAATTCGAACGAGTAAGAAACGACTCTGCAATAAAAGAAATCTCAAGCGTCTCCAGACTTATAAACGTCTTAAAAATCGCAGATCATTCTCACTAAATCCCTCCAACCTAATTTACTGCGCAAATTCAACGGCGAGTGATCTTCCCTCGAAAGAAAAAAAAAAACAAAAAACAAAAAGAAGAAAATCTCGTTTCGATCGAGGACGAAACTCAAGAAAACTATTATTCTCTCGACCAAAAATCCTTAAGCAAAATTTTTACCATCCTGTAATACGAATTTTACTTCGTTCTGTAGATAACGGAACTTATTTATCCTGGTTCTGATCCACTCCGCCAGGAGTAACCAGAGAACCTTTCCTCGTTCCCTGAAAAATCGTCGTGCCGATCCGTCCGTGTTAACCAAGATCGATACAGCGTGACGGTGTTCGCATATTGGCTGCACGCTCGACAACAACGATTCCCACGGCGTGTCGTGCCGGCTATCGTGAACCGCGACCCTCTGCTAAAAATTTTTTTTACCAAGACACATTTTATCGGACGAACTAATACGATCTTTGATATCTTTTCTTTGTAATTTAAGAAAAGAAGATCGATACCTTGGGCCATGCAGAAATGCATCACACCTTCCACAAAAGAAGATGATTCGTCGAATCCTCGCGACCTGCCTGTAATTCTGCGGACGCTTGGGGCCCTCTGAAATCCTCGTAACCATCGCCACCGGATATCACCAAGAGCTTACCGCGATTGATATTATTCTGATGCACTTTCTTCGATTTCAAAGAGTATCGATTCACCTTTGGTCGTGGTTCTGGTTTCGATGATGTACTGGTTTCCACGCATGTTAGAAACCGCACGTGTCCCGTATGTCCGTGAGGTATTCCTTTGAGAAGAGAAAAAAACTTTCGTTAAAATCTCAATTACCAAAAAAGAGAGAGAGAAAGATCCGTTAGCTCGATACCAACCAGTTACGATGGGAGGTTGAGATATTCTTTGCGTGGATGGCTTGATGTGAGGTATTGGTACGGTTAAAAGTACACCAGCACTTGTACCGATCCATAATAACTCATTGCAAGCCAATAAAGCGGTTACTCTGAGACAGGCTGCTTTATGTTGTCTTATTATGTCATCGCAACCTGCAGCAAGTTTAATGTTTTCGTTAAAATAAATATCGTTGGAAGTACAATAAGGTTTCATTAAACGAGAAATTTATATAACGATTTCGTTCAAGATTTAAAACTTACTAGCAAGCATCTTGGTAACGGCCGGAGCGATATTTATATCTGTCAAGCATTCATAACTACCAGCATGGAAAAGACGAAGTACGGCACTGTTGTGCAAAGAAATCCAAACACCAAAACCACCAGAGTTTGCCATACAAGTGACCGCTCGACTTGTGTCACTGCTAACCACGAAGCTGTGCTCGATGTCCAAGGTACGCGTGTTGAGAACTTTCACGGAGTTATGGCAACCACACCACAGTTTGCCAGATACCGGAAGCATCTTCGTTACTGGAGATGCTGCGGTACCTACGGACACTATCGTTGGATCTGGAGTATTCCAACCTCCTACTGAATCCAAAGAAAATAATATTTTTAAATCTTTATATATTCGATCATCGTAATGATAAGACGAACTTACTATGATCTCGTGTATATACAGCTATATCACCATTGGCAAGTGACACGAATACTTTATTGTCCAAGTATCTATAATCAAGAAGGGTATAGAGTTAATAATAGCACAACACGCGTCATTACCAGACACATTTTCCCTTCTTGAAGATCGACTTACATGATACAGTGCACGCTACTACCATGTTGAATCTTCACCTTGTTCTTTTTTATTCTAATATTGTCGTTACAATTATAAACGTGAATGCAACCATCTTCCGTCCCTAACCACATGGTAGGTTGATTGGCATCCTCTTCAATGGCAATAGCGTTATCGATATTAGAGACATCACCGCTCAAGGTCACGCTACAAGTATCCGCATTTGGAATGTCGTCCGAGTCCGACTCGTCGGAGCTCGAGCTGCTACACAAAAATAGGCGTAGTAACGCGAACCTAATTTAACTCTTATCGTAGAAATATATATTATTACCTGTCTAATTGAATATTACCACTACCGGAGTCGACATCTTGCACGGAAATACTGATGCCGCTTTTACTGTTCACAAACGTATTACTGTTGGATGCCAAAGAGTTCGAACTAATATAAAAAATAATTGACGAATGAATATTAGAGATTTTAACATGCTTAAAAAAAACAAAACAATACATGAGACACGAACCCAGGAGTACAAGCAGGTATCCCAGCAACGCAAAGGATTCTAGCATTGCAAACTCCATTACAAGATGTAACTTGAGGTGGTTCTGGGTTCAAACTCAGCACGCAAACCTGACCAACGTATCCGTCGCTGTTGCAAACCCACACATCACGAGATTCTTGTCCATTTGATAAGGTAGGTGCAGCGCAAGTAAATTGAAGACCAGCTCGTGTCTTTCTAATGGGTAAAGGACCGACGAATTCTGGACAAAGTCTTCGATCGGCAGACAATGCTGAAATTTATCCGTCGATGTTAAGAAGAGTTAAGTTCCTTCTTCCTTCTTTTTTATTTGAGAAGATAGTTTTTCACTTACCCAACTTTTGTTTGGCTTCGTTGAAACTCTCTTCCCAACTCGCTCTCTTGTCGGGCTTTGTAAAGACAACAGAGATATTCTCGATACCCGATCTGAAAAAGTATACTAGGTAACTAACTATAAAAAAAAGCATGAGGTTATTCAAGAAAGTATTGAAAATCGATTTACTGCGTGTTTAGAGTTAATTCCAGACAAGCTAACTGAGAATGAGCAGCGTTTCTTTCGGCTAACTGCCGTTGCGCTTGACACAGCATATCCTTGATCAGATCCTCGAGTTGTGCCTTACTTCCATGTATCGTAGCTGCGAGTTCTTGGAGTTGACTCAATGTGGCGCAATCCTCTCGTAGGTGATCAACTTCGCGTGCCATTCGTCTGAGATTCTCGTCCTTGGCTGAGAAGGAAAGATCGATGGAAAGAGACCAGCTGACGATATATTCGTCGTTCTAACGAATGTCATTGATCTAACGTAGGTTATAAACTTTTCTATCTACATTGACACGATACCTTTCATCACTTCGAGATCATCCAATGGTATTCTCATCAACATTTTGTACTTGTTAGCTTCAAGAAGACTGACCAAGCTATTCGGGCAAGAGCTCCTACGATCGATCGATCAATAAATAGATCAATTAATCATTATATTGTACGTTATTAGATAAGAAGAAAACGCATTAAAGGAACGCGTTACTATGTACTTACGTAGATGGTTTCCTTATCGTACCACTTCGTCGTTTGATACTGGTAATAACCAATAGGTCGGAGAACAAAAAGAGAGCTCGTTCCTTCCGTGTGCCTTGGTTCGATGCTATGGTAACCAAATCGTGACGAACGAATGCTCTGGACGCAAAAAACGAATGTATCGTTATAATGAACTTTTTTTATTCCGCAAGCATAGCCAAGTGAATATCGAAAATCGATGGGCTCATTCATTGGGAAAAGCGGGACGATGAAATAAAAAAAAAATATATATATAAAGGACTTGCAAACGATAGAGAATGATTAGTTACATGATTGGTTACATAAATAAGGTGAAAAATGTCTAACTAAAGATAATTATGATGAAATAACTATCAAACCAACCTATCATTCGTAACGATCCCAGCAAGACCTTCGACGAGGGCTTGAACCTCTCTTAAAGTACTTTGTTGCTGTTCCCATTCAAGAGACTCACGCTCCGTGCAATTGATCTTCACAACCAATTCATGCACTTCCTTTTGTGCTGCCTGCAGGAACTCATAATCGGGATGCGCCGAATCAGTGTGTTTGAGAAGTCTCTGAATGAGAAGCTCGTAACGCGGAATCTTCTGCACCGGTTTAATCAGCAGTTGATCAAGACCAAGCTTGCCTTTGTGTTCACGTTCCATCGTCTATGAAACAAAAAATAAATGATAAGGATAATCGCGTATGTAGATAGATAAATACATATGGTTTCCGTGTATGTAGAACGATGATACGCGATTAAACTACCTCGAGAAATCGTGCGAATGCTGGTTTCCCTTGACACGTTGTTTTTATCGCCTTCTTCGCGGACTTCCAATTGTCCAAGAAGAGAGTGTAAGTCTCTAGAACTACTGGCTTTGTAAACTAAACATATCCAAGAGAAAATTGTATCTTTAATTTCTCACTTAGTTGTTTTGAAACTTTCTTATATAAATTTGCGATATAATACTCACTACGTCCAAGAAAACGTCGCCTATAGTCTGCTTTACTTCCCAAGTGTCGAGACGTTTTCGTAACTCTTCAAGAAAAATTTCATGATGGCTAAGAATCGCTGGGACCTATAAAAGTATTTGAGAGAAAGAAAGGGAGCAAAAAAAAATAGAGAGAAAGAGAACTAATTTTTAATAATCTACCTATAAAAATCTATATAATTATATAATTATTCCTTGCTATTATATCGTCCTTATATATTCTTCGTAAACTAATTTAAACAAGGACACGCATAAGTACTTACCTGATAAAATATCTCATCCACCGTAGCAGCGTCCACTAAGCCAGCATTCTCGGGACTTTTCAAAGGCTGCAGATATTTCTGGAACAAAAATCGAATTTCGTTTCGCAATATTCTCCCTTATGGTGTAACAATGTAGAGCAAAAGAGTATATAACGTAGTATGCGTGTGTATATACATATGCATGAATCAACGTCGATGATCTTATTTTCCGACAAATGCAAAATCTTGATTCGTTCCACGAATATATTAAACACTGATTTATACGGAGAAAGGAAAGTTTTTGCTCGACTTTGCAATTCAATGGGAGTTATATATTCTGCAGAAAATCAATTGCTCCGAGGTTAATGAAGTGCGAGGAATGCGGTGGACATCTTTTTTCGCTTTTTTCTTCCTTTTCGTGTATAACGACGAGAAAAGCGATGCTTTAAATCGTTCTTCTCGTGGATTTATAAGTCTTCGAGGTTCACATCGATCGAATGAATAATAAAGGAACTGAATATACCGTAGTTTCGTAGTAGTAGTAATAGTAAAAGTGGTAGTAAGAGTAGAAAGAGAACAGCGATGACGTGATAAACAAATTTCGGCATGCCATTGAAACCCAAAGAGGGAACGAAAATAAGAAAAGAACGAAGGAAATAGGGAGGGGAAGGAAGGAGGGAGGAAGGAAAAGAATGGATAATAGACAAAAAACAAAAAGAATGAAGAGAATTTCTTTGGATCTACATTAGGCATGATCTACTGGCATCTAATGGCACATCAAATTTTATTTTCAATTTGATATATCGTACAAGAAAACGATAAATATTATCTAACGCACTTGTTAAGTTATCGTGCAAAGAAAGTTAAATACGCATTTTTAATATTTTTTTTAGCGCGTAACGACATGTAAAAGCTAAAAAAAAGAATACAAAAACAAAATAAAAAGAAAAAACATAACAACAAAAAGAAGAAAAGAAAGAAAATAATTTGAAGTATACGATAAAATATCGAGAAAAAAAATATTATAAAAATATAGAAGTTTCGTTAGGTGTATGATACGGCGCACATTCGCAACCTTTATCTTTGACCTTTAACGTTTAAAAAACGTAGCTTCGAATGGCACGAACGTCCTCGAAAAAGGGACGAAGGGGATTGCGAGTAGATAGATAAATATATACAGATAAAAAGATAGATAGATAGATAGATAGATAGATAGATAGATAGATAGATAGATAGATAGATAGATAGGGAGAGAGAAAAAGAGAGATGGACATATCGTCGAGTTTATTTTTTCGACTTTCGATCTATCTTGCTTTTTTTCTTTTTTTTATTTTATCGTATTTTTTCGTTATTGCCTCGAGAATTCAAGCGACGACATGAAAAATCGTAGCCTCTATACGTAGTCTGGCCAAGGCCATTGTCGAAATAATAGATCCTCCGAAATAACGATCCTCTCGATGCGTGTGGGTAGCTGGGAGTTGTTTGGAAAATATGACAATCAAACTCGCACGACTTTGGTCGGTGTGGCGCAAAGCTTAGGACGATTCTTATGAGATGTAACAACGAATGTTAAAAAATCTTTTCGCGCGATATAAACTATGACGAAATCGATGAAATCGATAATCCGTAAAAAATTTTTCTATGGTTAATAGAGATCTATTTTGGTTGATCGTTATTTCAAAGAAATGAAAAAGAAATAAAGAAAAATAAAAAAAAATAGAAAAAAAAACGAAAGGATAGACAAGATGAAAATGTCCGACATTCTTTCCATATTCCCTATTATTTTCAATATACATATTTCCGTGAACGAATAACATGCATGATATACAGAAATGTAACGGATGTAATAAACCAAATTCATTCGATATTATAATATACAGATAATAAGATAGTTAATGTTCCTTGAATCGTATACCATATTAATCGATATGGGTTCGATTATAAAAGAAATGTATATGTTACCGAATCTTACGATACGATTTAATACATGTTTCGGTAAAATATACATTCGATCTCGTTAGATCGCATTTAAAATTACTTACATTGACTAGTATTTGCAAAGCTTCCACGTACGAACGTTCAGTATCGTAAAGCTCAACGACGACATGAGTTCTCGTATCCTGAAACATAACAAGAAGAAGAAAATTTGATGGTTTATCGAAAGTATCGATTATTTTCGCGATTTTCATGAACATTTAGTTCAATTAATTCATCACATATTTTCCTTCGTTAGAGATGTCTTCGATTTTAGAGATTCTCCACGAAGAAAAATAATCTGACGACATTTATCATCGTCTTCGTTGCTTTGTCATCTCGACAGAATGTGACCTCGTGCAAGAGGAGGCTACACGTGCGTATTGTATATATGAAGCACGCGCACGTGCTGTACTACGCCACGTGTCGGTCAACGAATATATGCATTATCACGGAGAATCATTTCCCGACCTAGAGTAATTACCAAAATGTTCGTTTGCTCGCCTATTCGTTTGTTTACGATAAATGATATTAGGAGATCTTTTCGGAAGATAAAAAGTTATAATTAACGAACGTAAGAAAGAGAGAGAGAGAGAGAGAGAGAGAGAGAGAGAGAGAGAGAGAGAGAGAGAGAGAGAAAGAGAGAGAAAGAGAGAGAAAGAGAGGGAAAAAAAGTCGACATTCCGTTTGGTATTATTATTTCATTTTTACTGATTCAGATAAAGTATTGATAAAATCTATCCTATAAAGCACACTTTGAAATAGATAACAATCCTAATCAAAGGAAATAACAGTAACTTAGAGATGAAATGAAAAGTTTCATCATGATTTTTCCATTCAGCAGAAGCAATAAGACATTTAATTGATGACGCTTAAGTTAACATCGTATATTAATCGATTATCGACAGGAAGGAATTTAGAAAGCACCTACGCATTCTCTCGTGACATGACCGTTATTCCTGTTGTCCACGGATAGCCGACACTCGATGGGCCTCACGCTGGCGTTGATCGCCATCCTCTTCCTCTATCTTTCTTGAATTTCTACGACCATTAATGATGAACACTCGCATCTCATTCCACTTGATATTCTCCACTCGATAAATTTGAATTTACACGGGTTCATGATGGCTTACGCATGAGATCAAGTTCATGGAATACACTTCCAAGCCAATGGAATGTATATTTTTATAAAAAAACGAATGCACATAACGAGAGTTTATATGATATAACATCGTATTCAAGAAAATAATTAAATATCATTGAAACATCTAACTTCCTTATTTTCAAGGCTTCTTAAAAATCACAATTCCCCTTTATTCGCAACCTCCCAAAGAAGATTGATTTTTCCTTTCTGACATTCATAAGAAGATCCCCACTTTTTCTTCTACTTCATCCTCAATAGAACCATACGTCAAAACTTATCGAGATAAACGAAATGAGGTCGTCACGTGTTTTACGTAGGTAGGTACGCGTAGGCGACCCTGACCACCATCCGTGATAATGACGAAGTATCCTTCGAAAGAGTTGTTAAAGAAGGACGATGAAAACGATCAGCTCGATTTCTGTTTGATTTTCTTCGGTAATCACATAAAATGAACTCTTCTAGATTTATCTACTCTATCGTTACAACATCCCAAAGGAGCTATGGATTAAATTTTTATTTGAGAAGTAACATTTGCAGTTAGTGTTTCCCGCGAACGTAGAGAAAACAACAACGAGGCAAGGATGTTATCGAAACTAAACGGGCGTTCAGCTGGATGGCCAAGAACAGGCTGATCGATGCGCCGAATAGAAGCGCCATGGTGCCGATGGTGGTGGCTGCTGTTGTCTCTGGTGGACGCCGGCGCGTAAGCTTTTCACGTGGATCATACACGAATCCTGACTATACCCTCCTTCTCCTTCTCTTCCTCCACCTCATCCTCATCCTCAGCTATCACTTCGTCCTTCTACGTTATACCTTCATTTGCTACTCTTCATTTGCTTACGGCCTTGTCCTCATTATCCTATTTGTTTCTCTCTCTCTCTCTCTCTCTCTCTCTCTCTCTCTCTCTCTCTCTCTTTCTCTCTCTCTCTCTCTCTTTGCCTCTTTGTTTCTGACATTCTCTTTCTCTCTCTCTCTCTCTCTCTCTCTCTCTCTCTCTCTCTCTCTCTCTCTCTCTCTCTCTCTCTCTCTCTCTCTCTCTCTGTCACACTCTCACTCTAATTATTCACTCTTTTATATCTGATCATGCAAAGAAAAATATTTTAAATTCTAGAAAATTATCGAAATTAAATAATTATTCCCATGGTCATTGCTAATACGAGTGTCACGTGAAATTCTATTCGTCGAAGTAATTGTATTGCGAGGAAAATAGTGTTAGTGATATATTCAATTTCATTCTCACTCTATCTCTATCTTTCTATTTTTCATCTGTTAACAAATAAATAAAAGAGATTATTTAATGTATATATCGGAGTACTTGAATTTTTATTAACACTTGATGAATTCGTCGATAGAAAGTATTGAAATTTTCCGACCGTAAACATTTTCGCGTCATCGGCTGTGTTCTAAATTTGTTGAAACATGCGTAAACGTTCGTACGAATCCCTTTGGTGGGCGATACCGGAAACTGACACCTGCATCGGACCAAGCAACCACGACCTTGTCTCTCTTCTGGGGGGATGGACACAAGCAAAAGTTCTCATTTGCATCATGGAACGCACAGACGATCTCGTTAATAGGTTTCCTTTGACCATGCAATAGCTTTGAACGTGACGCAAAGATTCTTTGAAACGTGAGATTAAACGTACGAGAAACGCACTATGTATACGTATATATGTAATTATGTATGTATATGTGTCTTTTTTATACATAAATGCTAAATAATTCCTATAAACACGAATGTATCCCAAATTGGAACGCCTTCTATCTTTCTTTATTTTTCTTTTTATTTATTTTCTTATTTTATTTCTTTTCTTTCTTTACTCATATCATTTAAATTTTTCAATCACTTTAATCGTATCGTGAAACACGAATCGCTCACCGTGAATTATTCGGTCAAAGCACATTTTTCCAACGACTCTTGCTCCATATTTATTTCGACGACGACACTTGTTTAGTCTACGGCAAAGACCCCCGGAATACGCATTTCTCGTGGGTAAAGCGAAAATTCGACTATACTCATTCTTATGTATAATCGTAATATTTTTCGAAATTTAATATAGTAGTCGAGAAAATTCCTCAAGGATCGACCGTTTTACATCACGAATTACAAGCGAAATATGAAGACGAAAACGAACATAAGAATTTAATATTCAGGTCCATAACTCGTATCATCGTTACGAAAATACGAATGGATTCGGAGGAGGTAGAAGAGGAGAAGAAGAAGAAGGAGGAAAAGGAAGAGGAGGAAAAATAGGAGGAATATCTCGTCTTCTCCATCAACGAACGATAAACTATTTTCTTCATCCGAAAGTACCTCTCTCTAGTTCCTCGTGTTTACGACTGACGTCATGATGTTTCTCCTCACGAGCTTGCTTCATTCATGAAATCTACGTGAACGCACGCACATACGATGCCGGATGTAGCTGGAGTTTTGACCTTTAGAAGCACGATGCAGTCTTCCGCGAAACGAACGAACGAGTCTATGACTCACACAGTACATATGTATTTCACTCTTCTCCTTCGATTCAGATGAAGAACACCGAGGGATTTCCGAAATATACGAGAACGAAAACTTGTCACGAAAAAGAATTTGGCTGACTTACATTTCGATGAGCAGGTGCACGAGCTACTCTCTCCGAAGATCCTCTCAAAAGTTCAGCGAGTAATTCCGGACTTGGTCCAGGTAATCCTTCTAATTTACTTGGGCTAGAAGTAGTCCTGTGATGACAAGGTGTAGGTGGTTCGGAGCTACTATTAGCACCGGTATTGTAAGAAAGATTAGCGGAGACTTTGCGTCTAGGTCTGAGACCTTCTTCCAGAGATATATCTGTTGCACGAGGTTTCGCCATTTCAGCTTCAAGCATTTGACCGTAAGGACCACGAAGTGGTCTCTTGCTGTACCTTAGAAAAAAGATATTAACATGTAATATATAGAAACAATTTCTCATCAATTTGAATCTGTTCATGGCATGCTTTTAATGTGGTAAAAAAGGACAGTGAAAAATGTTTAATTTTCAATTTCTTACCTTCGTGGAGCGTGACCTTCGCAATCGGACAAATCGCTTGGGGTCGCAGGTGGATCATCTCTTTCCTCGCTGCTCTGAGCAGTAAGTTTGTTTCTATCAGCGTCCAAAGGTTCTGGCCATTGCGTTATGTACACACCCTTTCTTCTCTTGCTAGTATCACCACGATAACGTCTGGTCTTACCAGAAGGAGAGGATGCTTCCGAAGGTGTCTCGCTAGGTGCCTCGCTGCCCTCGCTAGCTTGACTGAGTCTTGGTTCCTCCAACGGTGGAGTCACGATTACCTCGTGTGGCTCTATTCTGTTCTCTATTAAATAAATTCCTCTAAATGTCTAAGTTAGTCGCAGAATGCATTCAAATCATAGCGAGAAACGGAAGAGAAGTTAACGTAGGTATGCATTAAACGAACAAGTATCATTTCCCGCAAGTTGCTCAAACGGAAGAGCGCACGTTGAAGATGGACTACTATGAGCGGTGGTAAAACCATCACTAGTCTCGGCTATGGTCATTGTTTATTGTGAATAGCAATCTGCAGACGCGAATGAACGAACGCGCGTGAAGTCATCAATGAAGATGGCTATAACTCGATGACGCTCGAATTTCTATTTCGATTCTGGCACCCGCAGTTCTGAAAATAGTGCTACATAAAATAACGATGCCGGTAAGAATTCGCTTGCACCTTTCTATCGAACGACTTCTTGAAAATATTTAGACGTCTCAGCCTTCCATGATATCTCTATCTCAATAAACTCATTCTTAATCGTTAAACTTCTTACGTTCGATCATCGTTACATCATACATTTCATCGTTAGATATTTCAAGATGTAAAAAATTTAACCTTTTTGAACGATCTCATCGATCGGAGTGCTATCGACGACTTGATAAATCGGTTCTGAAGGTATCACCTCAGTCGGTGAAGCATCCGTTTCCAACCTCGGCTGTTGCTCATGAATTTCCGGTACCGGTGGTTCCGGGCTGGTAAGAGCACTGGATGTTGCCAAACTGTCAGAACCATCACTTCTAGGTCGGATTTCTTCGAGATTGCTTTGGTGAGGTACACCGAGTCCTTCGGCCGAACCAACAGCACTATCGACGCTCGGCGTCGACGTCCTTGGACTTTGCCGATTCGGGCTGTTTTGAGACGTTGAGACGCCTGGTATCGCATCTCCTCGTCGACGAGGCAAAGTACTGGCACGGACATCTTTGTTTTCCGTGCGAGCACTCGTTGCCACCGGCTGAGTTTTTTGACGATTCCCTGTAATGATTAATGAAACGTGTTCTTCCCTTTCCCTTTTCGATTAAACCAATTCCTTTCTAGACAATCACATAAGTTCTTAAGAACTTTCGTAAATGTTGGAATCGGTTTAACTCTATCTGCCACCGAGACGATTCTAATAGATTTCGCAACGACGTGTTGACCAACATTAATCATTGTACATTGACGTACTCCAGAAACAAATTACGCGCGAACGTTTTTAATAATAACTCGAGTGCTCATACATCGACGTCTTTCGGTCGGTTAAGATCGTGTAATAGAGAAAGAGAGAGGAGAGAGTGTAGAGAAAGAGAGAGAAGTCCTAATTATCTCCTCGAGTGTCACGTAAGCTTGGCAGAGCAGCAGGACGAGGAGGCGGCCCGTTCCAATAATAACGAACGTAGAGAGGAATGAGAGAACGAAAGCACGATGGAGAATAGAAACATTCGGTTAATCTTTTGGTCGGTTAATGGAGGAGTAGAAGAAGGCCGAAAAGAAGGTGTTATAGAGGGGGAGAGGGGGAGAGAGAGAAAGAGAGAGAGAGAGAAAGAGAAAGAGAGAGAGAGAAAGAAAGAGAGAGAGAGAGAGAGAGAGAGAGAGAGAGTGAGAGAGAGAGAGTGAGAGTGAGAACCCAAATATGAATGCGCGAGGAAATCGTAAAGATAATGTTTCAGTAAATACCCAGTTTCGTTCATCAGCCACCTTTCGAACGTGTAAGTTGTCTATCTTCCTCCTTCCCTCTTTTTCTCTCTTATTCTCTTATACTATTAAATAAGACGTTTCGGTCTTACGACACATCAACATGACGAAGAACGAAGTTCGACCTTGTTACTCTTTGCTAAATCGTCTCTCTTTCTTTTCACTAATAAACGGAAGATACAACGCCGCGTTCATTTTCGGAGAAAAGAACTTATCCGTATGATGACAAAATTGCAATATATGAGATATTACATAATTTCGTATAACTATTTTTGATTCTCTTTCGTAGAACTATTGCTGATTAATGAATAGGAATATTGTATAAGATTTTTCTATAATGTTTAGGTACGTTCTCGTTCATTCTTTCTTTCTCTCTCTCTCTCTCTTTCTCTCTCTCTCTCTCTCTCTTTCTCTTTCTCTTTCTCTCTCTCTCTTTCTCTCTTTCTCTCTCTCTCTCTCTCTCTCTCTCTCTCTCTTTCTCTCTGCGTACGTATCGCATCTCAAAATGTTTCCTATTTACAGTCTCGACTATATTATGAAAGTCAAAGCACGTTGGTATGTAGTTCAGGGTTGAAACGTAATACTCCGGATTCGGCCAGCGTCGTTATTTGGCTTCCGGATTCATTAACGAAGGATTACGAAGGCTACCGAAAATAAATCTGATGTGTCACACAATACGAATGAACTTACGACGGATTTTCCTTTCTCTCTCCTTTCCCATTCCTTTTTTTCCATCTTATAAAATTACCTTGATTGAAATCCACCTGACCGAAGGACGCACTTCTGAGTGGAGCACCAGCTCTTTGAAGAGTTAACAATGGTCCCCGAGACTCCAACCTGCTGACCGCATCCCTGGCTTCGGCCTCATTATTGTTGTTGCCACCAGTACCAGCAGAAGACACGTTCAAGGTATCGCACAGATCGTCCACGCTCGTAGCACTATCTACCACTGAATCACTGTATTGTCTCAAGTGTTGTTTTGTTGTCGGCGCGTCCTCGACGGAGACACCGATGACGAGATTCGCGTCATTTTTAACGTCACCAACGTCACCACTATTCTTCTCCGTCACCTTGCCCGACTTCGAGGACTTTTTCGAAGTGTCATGAACGAGCTGTTGTTTTCGACAGCTCTCGTTACCGGTGACCATCGAATCTGTACCAGTGAGACGTTCCTCGCCAACGCTTTCACTTCTAACAATACTCCTTGGATGCTGTTGTTGATTTTGAAGCCCGGTTTCATGATTTCTATAGATCCCACGATTATCATATCGACCGCAACTTTGAGCCGACTATAAATGTTCAAATTTAAAAATACATTACATATTTTCCAGCAATCATATTAAAAAATATTACGTTCGTTAGAAGATGTTTTACCTGTTGATGAGATTGAAAAGATGGCTGACATCCTCCCGGTGGAGGAGAGGAAGCTTGAGTACGGGAAGGTCGTCTAGGAGGTGGGACAGGTGCTGGTCCCTTAAGTTTTTCCGTAAGTTCGCGAAGACGCTCGGCCTTTTCGCTGCGGGGGGCGGAAGAGGATTTTTTTCCGCTTCCTCCTCCACCCCCGCTCCAGCGGAATCTGTGCAATCGGTCCACCGCTATCACCGCTGGTTCCTATATAACGAGGTAAAGAGAAATAAAGAAAAGAAAATGTATTTACGAGAATTATCACGAGATTTAACGCAAGCGCAAACAAATTTCAACAGCGATGTTAAAAAAAGAAACGGTAACAGCATAGATTCTTCTGTGAGTACGACTACTTTAGAAAGAACTTGTCTAACCGACGACAAGTTACATCTGGATCGTTTCGAAAGAACGACCAATAGAAGGAGAAGAAGATGATGAAGAAGAAGAAGAAGAGAAAAGAGTTATAGTTTCTTTCTCGCCAGGAAAATCGTACCGCGAAGAAAACGGACTCTGCCAGAATCTACGTTCGATCCATTGCTTCTTTCCACCATTTTGTTTTTTTTTCTCTCTCTCTTTCTCTCTCTCTCTCCCTCTTTCTCTTTCCATCAAATCCTGCACTCGCGCGGCCCGTGGGCAAATACAACGCAGCCTCGTGCGCCCGCTGCGAAGAGAAAAGACGGACGCCGACGAAAATAGAATATCGTTCTTCGACTAGGCATCTACCTACCAGCTCTTAAGCGTTTTCACTAAGCCCTAGGGCTTCGGACACTTTACTAATATTCCCTTTTAACTTTGGGAAGTTTGAGCGAATCGATCGTTAAAAGAAGAGAAAGAGAAAGAGATAGAGAAAGAGAAAGAGAGAGAGAGAGAGAGAGAGAGAGAGAGAGAGAGAGAGAGAGAGAGAGAGAGAGAGAGAGAGAGAGAGAGAGAGAGAGAGAGAGAGTAAGAACGCAAGAAAAAGAAGCGAGAAGTTGGAAGAAACGCGATACGAGCGCAGTAGCGATCTCTTAATCGTGCGTATCGTCGACCAAGAGAGCAAGAGATAAATATACCTGTCAAGGTTACGTGTACCCGCGTCGGAATCGTACGATCCTCGACACCGTTCTAAGGAAACCTACCTCGAGGCTTCTGACGCGATATTTTCCTACCCGGAAGCACTCCACCTTTGTTTCGTTGAGAGCCGTTATCACAAGGCCGGTCGTTTCTTATCGTGAAATAGCTTGAATATTTCTCGAAAGTATATTATCGCGTTATGCGAAGTAAGGGGAGTAATAGGTAAGGCTAAGGATACGGGATACAAGGAGACACAAGTTGTACCTGGAGCTTGAGGGTCTGATGCTTGGTCCACTGTGCGAGCTGACGCGGCACGGAAACCGAATGTTGCGTTTGGAGGCTCGGCGAAGAGGAGGAGTCGAACGACGGGTGCAACGACGAAGACGTCGAGGAGGAAGAAGAAGAAGAAGAAGAAGTAGAGACGGAAGATACCGGCTGCAACGGCGATGGGATCGCGGATGATTGTGGCTGGTGGTGTTGATTGTGCTGCTGCTGGTGCTGGTGCTGCTGTTGGCGGTGGTGCTGCTCGTTCCCCACCGTGGTACTTTGCAGCATCCCGCGGTTATTATTAGAGTTTGGCGTCGGCCGAGCAGCCGCCAGCTTCGCATCCACCGGCTGTTCCACGCCAGCAGTAGTGGCACGACTCTTCGAAAACGTGGGAGGAAGAGACGAAGACGACGAAGATGATGGCTGTGCTTGTGCCGCCGCTACTACTACCGTTGCTGGTGAAGGTGGTAGAGGTGGTGGAGGAGGCGGCAAAACTCCGTCAACGTCTCTTTCTCCTCCATTTCCACCTCCACCTCCGACTCCTACAATGCTGCCAACCGTCGATGCCATTGCTACCGATGAAGACGAAGACGACGGCGGCAGCGACGTCGCTGCCGCCGTCACCGTAGTCGTCGTCGTTGGGATCCTCGGCAGAGGCAACCGAGAACGTGGACCGATGCAACAACACTCGACTATACTCGACGCCAGATCGATCGACGACTTTTCCGCCAATTTCTCCGTCAGCCGTTCTCTCGACTCGCTTTCTCGCGAATTTCTCTTCCGTCTTCTCTCCGCTGATTCCTCCCTCGAGCTCGCGGGTGGTAGACTTTCCTAAAACCCAAAAGAACGTACAATCTTCTCTTATATTCTATACTCTTTATTTTTATTTTTTTCTTTTCTTTTTTTTCTATTCTCGAAGGCATCTTATCCTTATCGATATCATATATAGAGTATCATAGAAAAATATTATTCGTGGTAAAAGAATAAGATATACTATTAAACAATGGCGTCGTTACGACGTCAGTAAGTCGACGCCATTTCTTCCCACGAATGTGTTCTTGATATACTACTCCGAAATGGATCCTCTCTTACGTTAGTGTTCTATGCGCTCAGCGTTCTTCGGTATCTCTCGCGGTTTGTTAGAAAAACACGCTTGCTATTCGTTTTTCTATAATTAAAGTTATAAAGAATAAAGAGAAGGAACGAAGAAACGAGCACGGTAAAACGATTTATGAGCTATAAATCTTTCGCAATGATGAGTCTCTCTCTCTCTCTCTTTCTCTTTTTTTTTCTTTTTTAAACAAATCGATGAAATTCTTTTAATCGTCGACGAACGACAAAAACGTCAACTACTTGGCAGTCGATCTTCCACGAACGAAGAATTCCAACGAAAATTGTCAGCTAGCTCTTCCGACGTGTTCGGCTATATCGTCTCATGCCCGATGATTTGTCAGGATCGAAGGACTTGGCAGAGAAACTTGTCGCGTGCACGCGGCGAGAGATTCGCGTCGACGTTATACCTATGACGTCAAGTGAATATTATTCCGGATGAACGTGGATAGGAAACGGTGCAAGTAGAATGACAGAAAGAGGATAGAAAGAGAGAGAGAGAGAGACAGAGAGAGACAGAGAGAGAGAGAGAGAGAGAAAGAGAGAGACAGACAGACAGAGAGAGAAAGAGAGAGAAGAAAGGAGAGGCGGTTCAAGATCGAGTCACTGACTGGTCGGATTCTATTTACGCGATCGATTCTAAGTTTAGGATCTTTGGCGTGTTCGTTTTCTTCGTTGCCGAACGAATCCTTTGCCGTGGTCACTTAGCGAAGGTCATTGCGACCGAGCGGAAGGTTATTACGATAATTTGTATGGAGGTAACGGAAAGAAAAGAATAAAAAAGAAAAAGGAAAATAACGAAGAAGAAAAAGAGAGCGAATCGTTTTCCGATCTAAATTTGGTTTTTATCGAACAAGTTCTACACCTAATGCCTTATGTAATAATTCGTGAGTAGATATTCTGCTCTTTGAAACATTTAATTGATATCATGAGAATACAAACAATGATACATATTTTATGACTACAACAAAGTCGAATAATGTTTCAAGACCATTTTTGTTTATTTTAGAAAAATCTTATCTCCCACGTTTTTTTTCTTTCTTTTTTTTTTTAACGACAACATCGTAACTGTATTCAGTCGAAAAGTAACATAATAAAACTATCATCGTATGTATTCGTAAAATTATTCTCTTCCTTCGAACATAAAAACGAGAGTTACGATTACAACTTTTATGATTGGATCGTATCTACACATCAATAATATCAACAATCTTAGTCAGGTTTATTTATATTTTCTATTTACGTATTATAACGATCATTATGATGTATATATACCTGTGAGAGTCTCAGACCATATCTGGTGCCACCCAGTACGACGTATCCACCAGCGACGCCTCCTCCGGTCACAGCTCTCGCAGCTCCTCCCAACCATCCTCCAAAGCCACTGGCTCCTGTCTTCTCGTTCCCGCCACCCCCGTCTCCGCCGACGCGGGGCATTCTTCATCCTTCCCTCACCCTGAAATATATTCGACGTGGCGTTGATTTAAACAATCGACGATCTAGATGACGGACAAACGACAGTAAAATTCAATTTTAAAATCAAATTTATTTGCGTTTCACGAAAGATTTCAAATGATCTATAATACTTCCTTAATGAAACTCGTGTGTAGGGCGTGACAAGAATAAATAAATCAAATCGGACTACTTAGAACGGGGGGAATGCGCGAACGTTCGCAATAATTCACGCAGCTACTCGCACGCACGCGTGCGTGATAGTGCGTGCTCGGCCTTCTTCGTGACTACTTGATCGTTTTATACCGATATACACGACCGTAATTCACGACTTCTTTAACAAATTTTCTATATCCTCAAAGAATCTTTTTTCGTTTCTTTCCTTTTTTATTTATTTTCTTATTATAAATTCTTATTCCGTAAGAATGACTGATCGATAGGAGAATTATATTTCCCTCGTCGTTTGATTTTCATATTTTTACGTATATTTTATATTATTAATAGTTCGCGAATAGATCGTTGGATTATATCATAACGAATCGTCTAATAACGTCGAATATTTAATAGGAAATTATTTTCTTCAAAAGAATTCGACTATTCTCGTGTCTCATCTTTTCTTTCATCTTTTGTCACATTTTCTTTTCTTTTTCGAAATTATCAAACTTCGTAAACATGTTTAATGTATAAGTTATTGGATTCTTCTATCATATAACTATTCAAAGAGAAGCCACATTACGATCTCGAGATCGTGGAGTCGTAAAAAAAGTAAAAAAATTAAATATCTGAAGCACAAGCAGAAGAAGACATGTTCCAAATATGTTCGCAAGAAACACGCGACGCCGTCTCTCGATAATGATATGTATCGTTATTCCGGAAGTGCGTGTTATCGTGTTAAAAATAACATGTACCTAAGTATAGTGGTAACGCACGCGATTTAATGTATATAACTCATAATCGAAATTGAATTAATGAAATCGACGAACGATAACTGCCACGCTATATATGATAAGAATCGCACCTACCGTGCCTGTTTCTTGGCTTATGTGTGTATACGTAAAATTATTTAATATTTGATCACTATAGCTTGCGTAAAACTTACGTCATTATTTTTAAAGGAATGTGAAGAAAAGGAAGAGAGAGGAGGAGAAGAAGAATAATTCGATAATATCGAATAACCGAAAATACAAGAGAATCGTGCACGAGTTAAAATAATTTTCCAAAGTCAATTTCTCCTCGGGGAGATATCTTTTTCAAAGTCCCAAATTCAATTGACCGAAGCACGAATTGAAGCTTTGCCAGGATTGTATCAAAAATAACGAAAATGAGAAAATTTGATCGTAGGTAGTAGACCATTTCGAAGATATCTTCGTTCATTTCCCCTTTTTTTCCTATCTCTCTGTCTCTCTCTCTCTCTCTCTCTTTCTCTCTCTCCCTCCCTCTCTCTCTCTCTCTCCTCTCTCTCTCTCTCTCTCTCTCTCTCTCTCTCTCTCTCTCTCTCTTATTCGTACTTTCATTCGAAGTTAAGAGAAAACCGAAAAAATAAGATCTGCGAATTCCATGGACTCACTCAAGAATCTCTAGTCATCGGCATCACGTCGGCACGAGCCACATTCGAACAGACCGAAATTAATTAAATTCAGAACATTCGCGACGCGACGAGTGTACCATTGGAATGTCGTGCTTCTTGTTCGACAAAATTGGAATGCACTTTTTTACTTTGATCCAGACAGGTACACGCTTCACATACGTTTACAATGTTTTACATAACTTTTGCGAGACGTGGATACATATTTATACTGAAAGGAATTCACTCGATTCTTTTTAGCGATAATAAAGAAAAAAGAGAGAAAGAGAAATGAAGAGAAAAAAATAAAAAAAAAAATAATAAGAATAAGCTGGTTTCACGCGTTAATTGACAACGAACAGGTTGCATGAACATTGTTATGACTACTTCTCGGCAAAACTTGAAGATAAAGAAGGTACTTTTGAAGAGAGGTACTTTTTCAACGCGATCGTGACAAACACCGCAAGTACTTATATTCCATTAGTCGCGTTTGTACGAAAGGTAATTCGCGATGCAAATAACCAATAAACATTCGCGATGCTTTGTCATCGCAACGAAGTGCAAAGACTATATACACAATGAGGGTGCAATCCGCCGTAGAAGTTTATTTGTTAAACGATAAACTACTTTGTCGTCTGGGTTGCCAATAAATAGGAGAAGAACATTCTCTTCTCTCGAAATTCCTTAAAAGATCCATGAACTAGTGAATTAAAAGCATGCATATACTTATATATACGTGTGTGCACGCGTATGTGTGTAACTATATGTAACAGAATGATAATCAAATTCCACGTATTCCAGATCAAGCTTACTCTTGGCGAATTCCACGGATGATGCTTCTTTATCTTTGCTGGATGTTGGCAATCTCAGAGATAGGCTATAGATAGAAAAAACGGGGGAAGATATACTAAGCATTTTGACGACGATAACGACGAGAACGAACTACTATACTCTTTGTGTTTAATCAAGCGTAAACAAAGAATTCATGACTCTAATTCTTCGGTTAACTCTTCTGTATGCAAACATATGAACATATATACATAGTTTACACATAAAAGAGTATACATATATATATTTATATATATATGTTTATATATAGAATAGATTTTTTATAAATATAAAATAATTACAATGAAGAAATATAAGTAAATAATAACAAAATCAAAAGTAAATTAACAAAAGCGATTTTCTTACCGATAAATGGCGATGAGGCGCTAGGAATAGATCTTCATGTATTGATGGATCCTTTAGATCCTTCCTCCTTTCACGTTTCTTTCCTCGCGAGAGAAAGACTTTCACGACGCGAACTCTCTCTCTCTTTCTTTTTTTCTTTCTTTTTTCTTTTTCTCTTTCTTCAAGGACGCGACGTTCTCGATAATTGTCGAAAAATATTTAGGGACACCTTCGAAATGAAGAGATAAAGAAAAGAAAAAGAAAAAGAAAGAGATATAAAGAAAGGATTTTCAGCTACGAGCTGATTCTCTCAACGGTGGAAAGCAAGATGCCACCTTGGTGAAAGCCTCCACGAAGAAGAGGCTCCCTCGGCGCGGCGAGTGCCGCTCCCGCTAAGCGGAAGATTATCTAAATAGAGTCTGTGCCACACAAGAGAGAAAGAAAGACAGAGAGAGAAAAAGAGAAAGAGAGAGAAAGAGAGAGAGAGAGAAAGAAAGAGAGAAAGAGAGAAAGAGAGAAAGAGAGAAAGAGAAAAAAAGAGAGAGAAAGAGAGAAAAGAGGAGGAACGCGCAACGAGCTGGGTATTTATACGTCGTATCTTTCGAGAGCCAAAGGCCGAGAACAAAACAGAATCATCCCTCTGATCTTCGCCAGCTTCTCCTATGAAATCGTGAAAGTTAATTGTAATAGAAAATTGCAGTACAACTAATGTTCCGATTCTAAAGATTCAAGTCTATATTTTTTTCGTCAGACTTCCTTCCAGACAAGTTATCTTATACGACTCTCGAAAGACTTTATCATAACGTTTCGAAACGGAAAATCCATTCGTAGACAATGTAGCATCTATGTATATACGTTCCTCTTAGTGTGAGGAGTACGTTGACCCCGAAACAGTCGGAACTTCTTTCGAATAACGTTCGAAGTATCCGTAAAAGGCGACGTCGAACGTTTCCGGTAATAACAACTACTTATAATTTCAAGTCTATATAGACTCTAAATGAAACAAGAGATACAATTTTGTTTATCTTTTTCCTTTTTCTCCTTTTTTCTTATTTTTTATTTTTTTTTTTTTGCTTTTTTTTCAATCTCTTGTTCAAACGTCCTCAAAAAAGAAAAAAGAAAACTATTACACAAATTTTACTCGTTAAACATTCGATTTGAACGATCTTTCTCGTACGATAAAATTGTAACTGCATATACGAGTATTAGAAATAATTATTTTCTCTAGTCTTATATGCTCAATTTACGACATTTAAACGATAATTTAAAGTCGACGATAACGAACCGATACACTTTCGTGTAAATTTAAAAAGAAAGAAATAACAAAAATGTGCTCGAGGCCATATCGATAAGCTCACGAGATATCGTTGGCTGTCTAAATTCGTTCAACGAACGTTCGGAAAGTTTCTTCGAAGGTTGATCGCGTTGAGCAAGCGAGCGGTACGCCTCTAATTAAGAGCGCAATGATCGCTTTACGCGATTACGGTGGTAGCTCGGTCCGTTAGAGAGCCGGACCGATAAAGAAGTTCGAATTTAGACATTTTTACGCGTCTCGTGTAGTCAGCTGTCCCGCTATACGTCTGTTCTATACCAACTACCCGCTATACGCCGTCTCTGTCCTCTCTCTCTCTCTCTCTCTCTCTGTCCTCTCTCTCTCTCTCTCTCTCTCTGTCCTCTCTCTCTCTTTCTCTTTCTCTCTCTCTCTCTCTCTCTCTCTTACTCTCTCTTGCTCTCTCTCTCCCTCTCTCTCTTTCTAATAAGAGATATTTTTCTATTTTCCTTTTCAAATTCGATCGCTTTCCACGCAAAAATGTGGATTTTGTCAAGTTTGTGTATTCAAATGTGAAGAATAAAATGTAATTAATAATATATGAGGAATAAAATGATCGAAAAATAAAACGATTCAGTGAAAGATTGAAATACGCTTAAATATTATAGAATGGAATATTTATTTGAAAATATAATAAAGAGAAAACTAAAAAAAGAAAAGAAACAAGATAAATAGATAGATGTTGATTATGTTCATTCGATTTGTTGACAATCAAAATACACAATTAAACGTTGGATGAGAAATAAGAAGAAAGGTGAGAGAGACAGATAGATAAATAGACGAAGAGAGAGAGGAGGAGAGAGAGAGAAATATAGGATCATGAACAGCTTCTTCAGACTTTTATTCTCTTTTCGCACGAAGTACGTAACAAGACGAGGGACATTTTCGAATTTAGCTGTGCCTAGTGAAATTTATTGAGCGGACCATGACAAATAGGCAACGTTCATTGCGTTACATAAAACGATAATGCGCCGCGTAGTCTCTCGTAATTGTTTGCTTCATTCGAAGTTGACATTTTCCAGTCCCATCAACGAAGTTGAACTTTATAGAACGCTCGGCAGCCACTTTGTATCTATATCGACCTAGTTTTAACAAGAGGTAATAGCAAAGTTCGCCGAGTCTTCGTCAACGGACTGATATATATAACTGGTAATGATTCTGTTCCTTCGACTCCGGTTAGTTTTGATTCATCGAGGATACTGTTTCACTCGGAAGTGAGAGCAGGTTGTTGCGTCGAAGAAGAAAATAGAAGAAAATAGACGAATAAGAAATAAGAGGAGAAGAAATCTCAGTTCTAATACGGCCCACGTTGGATGGGACTCTTTCCTGTCTTCGACTTGTGCCTTTACCATCACAATACCTTTCGTCTATTCTTTTTTTTTATCTCTCTCTCTCTTTTTCTCTTTATCTCTCTCTCTTTTTCTTTATCTCTTTATCTCTTTCTTTCTCTTTCTCTTGGAGAGTACGCGCGCGCATCCAGCTTCCGGGATCGTCGGAATCACGGACAAATTTCGCCTTTCTCCGATCGCCAACAACTACCAACGATAGATATAACAGAAAAGGGATAGCTATAGTTCTAACGTTCGATGGGTTCGTTCTCTCTTTAAGAAAAAAAATTTACTTTACTATTGTCATACATATTATAATGATAAAGACCTAAATGAATAAGTTATACTTACTTTTTTCGCGACAAATTTCCGCGGGATTCGTCCAAGGAATGAGGCCTACTCCTACGACGTTAATTTCCATGCGAACTCGTGTGTCTTCGGGTTTTCGTTCGTATTTCGTTTATTTTTTCTTTTTGTTTTTGTTTATTTTCTTTTCTTTTTTTTATTATTTTCTTTCGATTAGATTTCCTTTTCTCAAATTCGTTTTATAAGTTTATCATTTTATTATTTTTTTCTCCTTTTCTTCTTTGTTTTATATTATTTTCTTCCCACGACCGATTCTAATGATGATCTATATGAAAGATACGCAAACGTATTTAAACAATTTGAGGAATTGATATATGATAAATAATAGATCGACTCGATCGATTTCTCAAAGATAAATCTTATAACAACGGAACGAAACCTCTTTTTCTTTTTATCTTCTCCTCTCTCTCTCTCTCTCTCTCTCTCTCTCTCTCTCTCTCTCTCTCTCTCTCTCTCTCTCTCTCTCTCTCTCTCTCCCTCTCTCTCTCTTTCTTCGTATCTTCGTTTCGACGTCCTCGTTACGAATGATACGTAATGCGATCTCTCGAATTGTTGGATCCAAAACGATTCATTTCGAAGGATCACAATACCAGGCAATTAATTACATTTACGAATATCTTCTTTGTTATCATAAAAAAAACTTTTTTCACACGATTACGATTTATTGCGAAATGGATTCACTTGAAAAATATTCACAGAGAAAAAGTAACCTCTTGTAGTCTGATTTCTTCAAAGTAGAATACACCCACGAGAAAGCAGAACTTGGGGAGGTCTTTGAAACGAAGTAAAGTCAGCGTCTCGATCCTTTTATCGACCTTGAGCCACTCGATCCCCCTTACCCTCGATCGGTCATGATGCTGTTCCAAAACTCACCGTCTCACTCTTTCTTTCTTTTTTCTTTCTTTCTGTTTCTTTTCCTCTCCCTCTCACACTTTCTCTCTCTTTCTCTCTCTTTCTTTCTCTCGGTATCTTATTTCGTTCGTAGGGAGAACGAAAGGACGTCGTCCTTTCCTCGAGAGATTTTCTTGGCTTCTCTCGAACGACTATCTCGACCGGCTACGAAATGTAGGAGGAGGAGATGAAGGTGGAGGAGGAGGAGAAGGAGGAAGAGGAGGAGAAGAGTGCTGTTTTAGCAGAGAAAGAGATAAAGGTTCGAGTAGGTGCGCGGTTTCTTGGCACAAGAACGATTCGATGAGGAGGAAAAGAAGAAAAAAAAAAAGAAGAAGAAAAGAGACGGAAGAGGAAGAGAAAGAGGGAAGTGAAGAAATAAGTGGATAAAGATAAAGTGGAGGAGATGGAGGAGGAAACGATAACGATAAAGACGCGAAAACGTACGCGAAACGGAGGTTTTCGTATGGGTCGCGCGACTAGAAGAGAACTATGAGTTTTTCGTGAGTTCGACTCCAGCTGGGCACGAGACAAGTCTGGTTCCGCTGTTACTGCTGGTGCTGCTTGTGTTGCTGGTACTCATGCTGGTGTCCGGATTGGACGCAAGAGACCATGGCGCACGCCTATGCAACCGAACCGAGCCGAGACGTCGAGAAAGAGAATCGCCGAGTCGCGGAATCGAAGTCGAATCGTGCCGTGTCGTACGTACTGTGTCGACGCGAGACGAGAGACGCGGACGTACCGGCACTGAGGAAAACTTCAACCGTCTCTCCGGAGAGAGAGACCGCGCTGGAGACCCAAAGGGATGGGTCCCCACATAATATACTTGGAGGGGGATCTCTTAGTATACCATCTTTCGGATAACTCCAACTAAGACATTCATTGATCATTCTCACGATAGATCTTTCATCAAAATCATTCTTAACGAATAATTTCCTTATCTATTTTATTATCATTTTTTTTAATATTTTGTTAATTAATACGATGTTGTTTTCGTTAACTTTATTGAAATTCAATACGCGTAATCTTTTATCGCTTAGCGTACGTTCTTATTAACATTTCTACGAACTGATCGTATACATAACCTGATATCCATTCAACGACAACGACATTAATTTCATCGTCTTCCGTTCGTAGCGCTAGCAGTTTTCATTCGATACATCTCTTTCTTTCTCTCTCTTTCTTTTCTACGTAACGTGCGTGAGTGAGAATATGTATACTCAAAGTGTATCGTGATAGAAAAGAGTGGGATCATGATATACATGGCCTTGAATAGTTCTCGTGGCGCCAAGTGCATCTCGAATTTGAATCGTTCATACGAAATGCGAAATTTATTTACTATGTTTAAGAAACGATATGATATAATTTTGATCTAAACATTGATGTTGATTTCGTTTAAGATAATCATTTCCTTTTCTTTTTTTATTATACGATTTTATCATTAATTATATAGAAATATCATTCTTGGTTTGTTATAATATCTTCGAGAATAAATTTTATCTATCCATTTTCAAAAGATTTTTTTTCTTTTGCGGCACCAAAATGGCTACTCGATGCGGAAACCGCAGGCGCGTAATTCGAAACTATTGAACTACATTTTCTACAGGTTAATCACCGAATGCGAAGCTTTAAGCGGTTTGTATGCTCATATATGAGATCTTTGTTGCTGTACGACAGACGAACACATTTAAATATTATACATCGAGCTTTATGCTTAATTTTTTGCACGACTATTCTTCGAATAACGATGAAGGGATAAATTGAAATATTAAAAGGATTGTACGTACCAAAATACAAAAATTCGCAAGACAATCTGAATCGGTCGACGTCATGACCTTCTTACTTTATGGAGGGGAGTAGATGGTACGATGACACGACGCCATTAGTAGTACTCTCGTTGACGCGTGCATTACTTTCAATATCATATCTCGAATTATTTCCTCATTTGAGAAATCGTTCAATTATTATCTGTGATTTTCTTTGAAGGAGATGCGAATAAATCAAATCAAATCTTCGCGTTTCAAACGACAAGTTTAAGTGACCTGAAAAAATTTATTCTCAATTAAAGAAGAGAGGTTATCTGTGTCGCACGCGCTTTTACATTGTAAGTTTTGATGATTTTCTATATTCAAATTATACATTATATTTGCGCGCGAATATTTTGATTTAAACGTTATCTTCTGTCATAATATTCAATTTTGTAATGTTTACAATAACTTCAGTTATTGTTTAAAAGTTGGTAACTCTGATACGACGACGCCCAACTTTTATGTATAAGTGGGTGGAGCGTTGCTTGCGTTTAGGTTAGGAAGTTAAATGATTAGTGTTTTCGTTGATCAACACGAGGATGATAGCTGGGATATTATATATTTGAGAGTCTTTGTTTCAGCATCAAAATGACAGTTTTACAATCCTGCTGGTCTCCGTGCATTTGGACAAATAATGTCAAAACAGGATCCAAAGTTATTGCATTTTATACAATGGTACATATGAAATATGAATGCAAATTAGTCAGTGATTCATTTCCTTTATGATAGACAATGTTAATATTTTGTAGGCACTGAGCATTATATTTATTACTTTAATATGCTATCAAATGAACGGTGGAGATTCTACGCAGTTGTACAATCCTCTTTTTGAAGCAGATATTAGAGGATGTAAGTCTAAAAAATACATATAATGTAATTAAAGAAGGTTTAACAAAAAGATTGTTATTACTTTCAGCGATGCAAGTTATAGGAAGTTGTTTGATTGTTTACTTTCTACTTCTTACTATTTCTGCTGCTTTAATGATATATGGAATACGCGAAGGTGTAAGAGGATGGCTACTACCATGGTTAATACTGTGGTTTATCATTTGCGTTTTCCTCTTAGTATTTGGATTATGGCTATTAGGAGGATATTATATTTATGTAAGTGTAGAAATAATTAATTTCGATAAGACATTCATATTATGATTACTTCTTTTTATAGTTGGACTCTGTATTTGCTACACTATGTATATGGCTTTGGATGTCATACAACGTAAGTAATTCAGATCATGGTATAAAATTTATTAAATATAGTTTTTTTTTGTGTATTTACATCTGTATGTTTTATCAAATATAGATTTACTGTTGGTTAGTCGTCTACTCCATGTATAAAGTATTCGAAGAATTACAGTCGCCTAATATTGAACTACTTTGGCCGTGATAGGTATATTGCAATAATTTATTAGTAAAAAAGTGCCTTTGACTACATACTCAACACCAAAGTAAGCTGAAATGCTCTACACCTACGTTGTGTTCTTTTTTACTTCGTTTGTGTCTAGTTTTAGGTGTTGTCTCATGATCTATTTCATAAGTCTTGCCAGAGTGCAAGAACGATTAATAAACCATCAATAATAATAGTATGTTGTCTATCGAATATTATAGATCTGAAAATAGATCTTTAAGAGAATTAGATTAAGATTTTAAACATTTTTTAAATGGCAGAAGTCTAAGAAGTCCATATTTCAAATATTTAATACAAGTAGTACGATTTGTAAGAGAAATATAAAGGCACAATATAATAACTGATAGAATAAACGAGCTTGATGATATAAAGTTTTTACGTAGCTGTTGTGTATATTGAAAAAGACTTCTGTGCAAGTATTCAAGAATATGCACTTTTATGTGCAGTTACGAGGTTCTTATATTTTTTATATGAGCTTTGAAATACAAACGTTACTAACATTAGTACAAGTAGAATATTTACATATTTATATGATAATTATTTACTTATTTTCATAATTTTATATTTCTATTATATATATTTCTATGTAACATATGTTGTATATACATGTCGCTTTTTCTCATTATTTTCAAATAAAATCTTTTATTATATAAATAATGTTCGAACAGTATTAATGTAGATTTATAGTGACTAATACGTAGTGATTTATATTATCTTAATTATAATCTACACGATGATGAAATAAAATAAATAAAAAAAAATCATAATCGAATATAAAAACAAATATATAAAAATCATGGTACACAGTTCAATACGTATAATATCGAATATCGATATAATTGTTACCTTTATCGAGATATGCGCATAGTACATTTATATTCACAAGGTGTTAACGCTGTAGCAAAAACTGACCGTTATTAAACGTTGGTGACCGTTCCAACGGTTTTTCAACGAACGTAAGGCGAATCACTATATTTGCGGAGATAAAAGCGTCAAGTAGTGGAAAAGAAAGTGTTTAATTATGTATATACGTAGAACTCGTATAAAGTTCGACATTGAAACATGAAAATGTTTATATATTTTGAGAAGATATATGTACTTAAGTTTAAAAAAACTAACTAGCATAATGATAAAGTATCGTTGGGTCTTCCCAACATGTAGGTTATAATTTCTCTGGAAATATCGTTAAAGTCGATTAATTATATCAAATAAGCTCTAAACTTCTTCATTGAATGATAAATGAGCGAAAAAAAAATTAATTGTATTTTTTTTCTTTTTGTGTTCGACATACTTTATTGCGAACGTTCGTTCAGTTAATATCACAAGGATTCCACGAAAAGAATCATCGAAAGGAGAAACCCTCTACCATATGTAGCAGTGTCGTAAAACGTTAATGGGTCGGCCACACGATTTTACGATGTTTCACGAAAGATGTAAAAAAGCAGACGATAAACTCCGAAGAATTTGCGGGACGAGAAGTATCTGACTTAAAATGACGAAAGTCATCATCTTTTGATACATTCGCATGAAATTTATTCTTGATTAATAGTAAAGTATTTCTTTCAATTGATCTTTTAGTCTGTCGATCCTTGATATTAATGATTTTGTTTTTATAAAAATATAAGCTTTCTCAGGTTAAAGGCAAATAACGGATTTTAGTTTTTCCAAAGAAGAAGGAAGAGTTTCGAAGAACATCTGGCAGAGGTCACGTCGGTAGTATATCTACTGCGACTGTTTGAAAAAGACCATCGCATCGTTTTCTATGACTCATTCGATTAATAGTATATTTTTACTTTTAATTATCCTCGTTTATATCTCATTATATTTACTAACTTTTTCAATAGTAAGTTGTAATTAGAATATAATCACAAAAATTATCAATAAGATTATATACTATACGTATATAACATATACATATACATATACATTTATATTTATTTTATAATCACGGAAATTCGTTAATAATAAAACGATGAATATTTATAATTTAATAATATCAACAAATTCATACGGTATAATATAACTTTTCTTAACTTACAGACGAAGCAGTAGTCTCTCTGTTTGTTTCTAAAGGAGATACGAAGATCTATCTACTTCGTAAAAAAGGTTAAGTTATCGTCCATCTACTCCTACATACATGCATACATAATATATATATATATATATATATATATGTACATACATATACACGCGTGCACGAACGCATACATACATATGTTATCATTCAACCGTCACTTTTTAAGGTAGTGTTAGTTTCACATGTTAATGTATATGTTAGTTGTAAATGATATTTATCGAAATAAAGCGTACTAAGAATCGTTTAGGGGAGTCCTTATAAAACTTTATCGTTTGTGAACAAAGTGGCAATGGACGATCGATTTCAAAGATGTGTTCGTTATTGAATTTTCATTGATAGGACGAGTTTTGCAATGAGTTTGTCACAGCAGGTAGTACTTCCTGCAGTGCACAATATTTCCTTCATTTTCTACTTCTAGCTTTGTTCAAGCACATTTAAAATCGTAGGCGGTACAGAAGTGCTGATAAGACCGATACGCCGACGTAAAGCGACCGTAAATGGCCCGTAAAAGTATGAATGAAGCGTTCTTGCCTCAACGATAGCAAGCATTGCCCCAACGATCACGCTTCTGTAACATAGCTTTCTAGAAAGAGGTTTGACTTTTATGGTAGAAATAAGAAGAGAAATTTGTCGTTTATTAACGTAATTGTTGAGATGTATGTACACTTACATATTTGGAAAAATTGTAAACTCTAAGATGTTTTCAAATTCTATTAAAAAGACATTATTACTACTTTGTAAACAATAGTTTTCACAATTAGCAATAACTTTTTAAAAGGCATATTATCGTTACTTTTGCAAACAAACAAATTTTAAAATAAAATTTACGTACTTATTTATTTCAAAATAATGTATCTCAAGATTAACAATGATATTGACATTCATTGTAGTTTGGAAATCATTGAAGCCAATAGATAAATACGATTGATTGTTTTTTTTTTTTTTTTTTAAATCTGTGAGTACGTATGGAGCACGTAGTGTTTATTCGTCTCTTTTACCGAAGATAAACGATATCTCAGTTCTATAGCGAACGTTCGAAGGTTAACATCGTCTCAATTAAATTTCTCGTATAGCTAATAGTAATACGATTTAAAGAAAAAGAAACATTGAAAATTCGGTGTATCGTACGTTCGATTTATCTCTCTCGGTCTTCTAAGAAATCAGTCGTCATGTAACATGATATGCGTTGCGATTTCACCACAAAACGATTTCCAAGGATTTCTTCTAATGTAGTATGCTGTTAACTAAAGGATACGGGAAGTAAGAGTTAATGTCATTTCCACGAAAGAAATAAGTTTTGTCCGTAACGAGTCTCATCCGAGAAATTCCATTACAATCGTCAATCTTATAATCGTTTTGCCTCTTACTTCCATAACTCTGTAATTCGATGATCGTGTAATCATCGAACGATATACACTGCGTTTCTCTTAAGTGAGAGCGAGAGCGTTTACGTCGTTTCGAGTACATTCGCAGGGAATAATCGTCTTGGAATACCGGTATTCAACGTGGCACGCGCGTTAAGACGACATTGAGCTAGCTTTTATACGTTTGAGCATAATATTCGAGTTTGATAGAAAATAGAGATAAAAAACCAAGAAAGAAAGAGAGAGTATTATTAATTCAAATTCTATACTAGAACCCATTACACTTTATTTTTTTCGTCTTACTCCATACATTTCTCTCTCTCTCTCTCTCTCTCTCTCTCTCTCTTTCTCTCTCTCTCTCTCTCTCTGTCTTCTCCTCTTTTATTTCTTAACGATTCTCTTTCATTAATACTTTTCCTGATTATTCGCTTTTCACCAGGAATAATCATAAGTCAAGAAACCAGCTTAACGAGCGTCAAGAACATTTACGTAGTAATAATAATAGTAGTATAGTATAATACTATCGATGAAAGTTTCAAACATACAATCGATCGAGATTACGACTCAATTTAGTTGATGGAACTATGATCATCTTCCTTTTTTTCTTTCATATTATATATACATATATACACATACATAAATATATACATACCTATACATACATACGTATATATCTACCTATACATATCTTTTCTAGTTTGTCTCTTATTTTTGAATATGAGTCTAAGCGTAGATCACGTTGTGAGAGAAGAGGCACCGGTAAAAATAATTCCTTCGATGTACCAGAGATTTACGATATGTCACGTGAAAGGTCTTCGGTCAAATTGTTTCACATTGATTTTCAGGTCGAAGATGAGAGAAAGAGAAAGAAAGAGAGAGAGAGAGAGAGAGAGAGAGAGAGAGAGAGAGAGAGAGAGAGAGAGAGAGAGAGAGAGAGAGAGAGAAAGGCGTCCATACCGCTTCGTCTGCCCACACGCGACGTCTCTGAGAAGGCATTGTGGTTTCCAGGCACTTATTTATGTGCAGCTCGACGTTTCCGCCCCTTCCGCCTGTAGTTTAGGGCCGTTGACTTGAACGAAAGCGTCCAAGGAAGGCAGATGCCATCATTGTCGTCGTTGTAGTCGTCGTCGTCGTCAACGTTTCCCTTTGTCACTTTGTCGCAACATCGATGACCTTTTCTCTCAGCATCTCACGCGACAGGTGTAATTACACGGAGAGGACTAACTCTCACTTCTATGTCCTCTAATGGAAATTCATTTTTCGTCCTTCAAAACGTTTTCTGCGCAAATGAATCGGTAGAATGAAATAAATCGTGGTACAATGTTCTAAGACCAATATCACGGAGAGTACTCTTTTGAGTTAATAACTATAGTTGCATTTATATTTATATAACTTTGTTTAATTGTTTAATATAACTTTTTGGTAAATATAAGAAGAAAGGGTTTAGAAAGAGAATGTAAGAGGGTTTTCAGGAAAATTCGCATCTACTGTTTATACATGATTACTGATTGATATGTATCAAAATGTATCAGTATTTACGTTAGATGTATAACGATACTATTATTAAAAGAAAAAAAGCATAAACATGCGTATATCGAAAGCCATATAATCAAGTCTATAATTTCTTTTTTTTTCTCTTCTTTTTTTGTAATAAATAAATTTATCGGGGTTCATTTCGAATCATGCGTATCATTTAAAACAATCGAAATGTGTTTTCGGTACAATTCAATATATTTACTTGTTCGATTTTTAAATTCGATAATTAAGCATTAATCTTGAATGCTTTATATAACTTCACATCGAGATTTAACGGATTCTGCAGGAGTTTAATATCGGAAAAAAGAAAAGAAAAAAGTTGAGTGAAAAGAACTACGCCCGTTGACCCGAAACTCATTCTCTCTTTCTCTCTCTCTCTCTCTCTCTCTCTTTTCACATAATATAAGAACGAAAGATTTTTGCTCTCAGCGCGCACACAACGCGTATGCAAAACAAGCGACGACGGGCTCATAACGTATGTATCTTGCTTTCTATCGAAGCTCGCGAAACCATATTAGTGCATCCTGCATTGCGCAAACGGTACGGCCAGCTGCAATCCGGCTCCATATTAGCCCTCATCCACCACTACTTTCGCGGCTTGGCTCGTTGATTGGGTTATAATCGACGAAAAATACGGAGCCGATGGCCCATTACGTGCCTGCTCGATCGTTTTTCGATTCGTTCGCCATTTCGTCGTCGTCGTCGTCATATTCGACGTCGACGTTGTTCGCTTACAGTCATTACGTCTTCGATATACTGTATTAAGTTTTTTTCCCTTTCTTTTTTTCGGGGAGGGGTTTTTTATTATATTATTATTATATCCTCTCTTTCTCTCTCTCTCTTTCTTTTTTTCTTTCGTTCTCTCTTTCTCTTTTTTCTTTCTATCTTCGATCAAAAGAGTCAAAGTTGTTCAGCTGCCAACGAGCTCCAGGACGCGAACGACTTCCACGAAACGATTATCTACCAGGAAGGACCCTTTGTAAACGACTAAGCGATTCGAAGACGAGGATATCGTCGTCGATCAACGACCGTGCGAACGCCAATGCGAGGGTTATTTGTAATTGTTAGGATCGCATTGTAACGAGAGCCTGAGTTATTGGACGTCGTTGGGCATATCGTATCCTTATTGAATCTCCTGTCACGTTACCGCGACGTATATATACTTTATATTGTACCGTTAGATATCACGTAGAGTTAGTCTTTTCTCTCTTTCTTTCTCTTTTTTTTATATCTTTCTCTCTTTCCTTTTTTTTCTATAAAGAGAAAAAGATCAGCATGGCCTTAATTTCGAATTTCTATATCAATATATAATAATATCTTCCTGATTTCGTTTCTTCGTTTCATTACTTCGTTAAAACAAGCAAGCAAGCAAGCTCGATTATAGATTTTTGCTCTTTTTTTTTCTTTGTACCTCGTTTCATTCGAAGAGTTAAACAAGCCAAGGTATTATATCGATTTAGTCCTTTCTACCTGTATATAGGTCGAAGTTATCCAATTTCGCAGTTACGAAAGAGCCATTGAGTTACTTGCCGCTCGTTTAATTCCACATGCAGCTAAGAACGTAATACGATGAATAACCAAGGACGAATCCGATCGGTCTGGTTGATATCATGTCACGGTCAATGCAGGCGGATATTTTTGTAATTATGTTTTATTATTGATTACATAATGCGTTTTGGAAAAAAAAGAAAAAGAAAAAAAAAGAAAGTAATTTGGGAATAATCCTCGTTAAGATAGAAAAAAAAGAAAAAAGTATATATATAGACGACGACCAAAGGAAAAATTTCATTGGGGTGCACGCACGCGAGAGAGAGAGAGAGAGAGAGAGAGAGAGAGAGAGAGAGAGAGAGAAAAGACAAACAACACTCTCTGTTACTGCGAGCTCACGATCCGGCAATATAATAAATTTGTTCGAAGTATCAGCTGGTCTCGAGTGTGTCGTACCTTCGACTCGGCTCGCACGTCGTCGAATTAATTTCCACGCGTTTGCGGAGTCGGCGTGGAAAAGAAAAAGAAGAAGACGATTCAAGCGTTCTCTTTCTCATTTGAAAGAGTAAGTAAATAAAAAGATAGAGACAAATATATATATATATATATATTTATCTTTCTATATGTATATATATATATATTTATCTCTATATGTATATGTATAGAGAGAGAGAGAGAGAGAGAGAAAGAGAGAAGTTGAAGGTAAGAAGGGCGATAGAAGGGTAGAAATTAATTGGACGCGGCTTTAACTTTACGACTGTCACTATTATGCTGCCACAACGACGACGACGACGACGATGGTAACGACGGTAACGATAGCAATAGCGAGTAAAAGGAAAGAGGAAGAAACGTTAAAGTAAGGGGAGAAGAAGGTGAAGAAAAAGGAGGATAAGAAGGATAAGGCGGAGGAGAAAGAAGAGAAGGAAGAAGGCTTGTACGCGGCGTGCTGCTCTTTCTCTCTCTCTCTCTCTCTCTCTCTCTCTCTCTCTCTCTCTCTCTCTCTCGTACAAGATAGTTAACGATTAATACGATTGCTCGCGTTTACCGCCGCGTGTTTCACACGCCAACCGGCTAGACGACACTAATTACGCTATCAAGTAACGCGAGGGAGCGCGTACACCGTCAACGATAATTGCGCTAACTGACCGCTTCAATTGGGACGAATTATTATCTCGCGGCCACGCATTTTTTCTTTATCTATCTATCTATCTATATATCTCTTTCTCTTTCTCTCCGCCCCCTCTCCCTCTCCCTTTTTCTTTTTAACACATGCGACACACGACAAAGTCAGTTTTTTCCCGCGAAGCAGATCCAGTGTCTACGACCTCTTATCACCCTTCTACATCTGTCTCCCTTTTTACGGAAAGTGAGAGAGAGAGAGAGAGAGAGAAGTGTGTGTTTCTGTGCGTATGAGAGAGAAAGGGAGATTCAACGTTCGGTCGTTAACGATCACGATTTTCATTTCTCGAATCGTATTCGCGTGTAAACTATTTGTATTTTCTTTCTTTTTCCATTCTTTTTTCTTTTTCTTTTACTTTTTCCTTTCTTTTCTTTGTTTCTTTTTATTTTATTTCCAGGCGACGAGCACGACGGGCGGTCTACGTTCAACATTCCTTACAAGTTTCTAAGATCAGCCTAAACATTATCCGCGATATGATCTACGAATTATTGCTTCGATCTTTGCATAGATAAATAATATATACTTATTTATATAATATGCATACGTGTATATGCATATTGGAAAAGATTATCGGAAAAATTTGTTCTGAATAGAAAACTTGACGATTTTTATCGTTAGGATGTATAGAATTAAAATACCGATTGCATCTTCCTCTTCTTTTGCTTGGCAAAGAACGATCTCGTTCCCACGATCGAAGAAGACTCAACAAACTCTCTTTTTGTTGTCTCGTATCGTGGTTATACTCATGGTGTTAAAGGGTTACACGCTTCAAAGATACACAGACATAGACACACACGTTTAGATATTCTTTAGATTGGATGTGAAAAACGCGTGGATTTTCGGGGCCTGTGTTTAATACCTAAATTCTTATTATTATTAAAATTAGTGGTGTCATGGTGCATTAGCTTTACACATTTTATATATATTTATATACATACACATATACCTACATACATGAATAGTAGGTATACGGTATGTCGTTATATCGCCGGATACACACGCATGAATAATCGTTAGTCGTAAATGAGCGTAGTGAATGCGTGTGGTCCGCAAAGAAATTGATCTTTCTATAATGCCAATTCATAACTTTTTCAAGCATACACGCGCGCGTTCTTTTTTTTTCTTTTTTTTTTGTATTTTTTATTTAATTTCATTTTATAAAGGTTTTTAATTTTATTCTATTTTAACATAAGTTAACATATACTTAGTATAGTATAATTATATTAGTATAAGTAATACTATAATTTTCGAATTATATATTTTTGTTCTAAATATAACAAACATTGCCTTTCTCTCTCTCTCTCTCTCTCTCTCTCTCTCTCTCTCTCTTTTTCTTTCTTTCTTTCTATATGTCTATTCGTCTTCCTTTTTTCATTTTTTTTTTCATTTTTAATCTTGTAGAACGTTCGAAAGTATGTAGAGAAAAGGAATGAAAGTAGAGTTTGCAAATTCGATAACACGTATGCGATTTTATTAGCAAAGTGACCGAGTTACTGAATACCAGCGGTGAACCAAGCTCGCGGTACACTCAAGGAAAAACAAAGAGGAAGGTGTCGAGCATTACACGTACTATCGTGACCGCGAAATATCATGGGGAGAGAATAAGAAAGAAGAGATCCTTAACCTCTTTTAATACCTAATGAAATGGAATCTTATATAATAGAAATCTCCAATTTTTATTTTCTTTCTTTTTTTTTCGTTTTGTATATGTCGTAAAACAATTATAATAATTAGCTAGTGATTCTATCATTTTATTCTACATAATATAATTATTTCATATATTCTAAAAGAAAATAGTGAATATTTTCTAGAATTTTTTATTTTTTTTTTATTTTTATATTTTCGTTTACGTCGGAATATTATGTATTTTTCTTTGTAAATTGATATTATATATTTTTGCTCATTTCCAAAGATAAATAATTAATTGAATGGGTGTTTAGAAGGAAAGTGTATATTACGTTTCGTATAATTTACAAAAAAAACGTAAGAACAATTCATTGGATGATATAATAATTTAACAATTTCAAAGAATTGGGCTGGTGGTAACATAAGCATCTCTTTTACTTTAAAAAAATGAATAACAATTCAATGATGAATAAAAAATTTTTCTAACGAAAATAAAAATATTTTATATCCAATTTTGTGTTTGTGATTAATAAATGACTTTCTCTTTATTATTATATTATACTATTATATTATATCTCACAATATTATATATTTGTATATTAAACTTATTCAATTATAGTTACATATCTATTTACCATATAAATATAGTTTTTTATTGAAACAAGTTGAGGAAAATTATAAGATAAGAGAATATATATTGTATGAAATAATTTTCCGTAAGGATTTTTCACAGTAAAAAGAGAGAAAGAGAAAGAGAAAGAGGAAGAGAAAGAGAGAGAGAGTGAGAGAGAGAGTAAGTTTTAAGATCATTCGGAGCTGGTAGAAACAGGAATATCGTCGTACGTAGAGCAGATCATGGAGTTCGCGTGTCGTATTATCATAGACAGTGCAATGTCACGAGCACCTCGTGTCTCGTGTTCGAGCCTTAAAAGCGGCTTTAAGAGCGACTTCGTATAATGCGGTGATCCGTATTGCGAGATCGATGCGCGTGAGGGCCCATGCTCTTGGCATACGTATTCCGTATGCGTCTCGACTGCAGATCGCCGTTGGTTCGTTGGTTCTTTCGTTCGTTCGTTCGTTGCACAAGCACGAAGTTTCTCTTCTACGTCTCACCCTCGACCATTCTCTCTTCCGTAGAATTAATCCTGATCCTTTTGTGTGGCTCTCGTAGATCGTCGATCTGTCACTGTTCTCTGTCTCTCTATCTTTCTCCGTCTTTCTTTTTCTCTCTCTATCACTTTGTCTCTCTCTTTCTCTCTCGATCTTTCTTCTCAACATGCCACTGTATTGTTCTTCGTATAGTTTTCTATGATCATACTTTTATAGGTTAATATTGATATAAATCGTTAAGTAGTACAATGTTTTTATTTACGATTATTTATGTTTTTATTATGATATTTTATATTTATTTTAATTAATTATTTGTTTATTTTATTTAATTAATTGTTATTAATATTTATTGAATATGTATAAAGCACATCTATAAATATTTATTTTAATAAATCTTAATAATAAATGATGTACTCTTATTTTGTCTTATAAGTACATTTTTGTATTTATAAACGTATAAATATTTGATTGTTGTTAGAGTGTTATAATGATAATTTAAAAAATTATTTCCATAATATTTATAGAGGCTAAATTTTTGAAAAAGTCATGTGTAATGTAAATGCGGTTTTGTTTTTTTGTACAATCTTCTTGGGTGATCTTGATTTTCGGCAACGTAAACGTCGTTGGCGCGGGATCGATAATGGTAGTGTTTGCTTCTTTCTTCAAAAAAGAAAGAGAGAGAAAGAGAGATTTCTTCCTTGCACGATATTTCAAGCTTCTTTCGAGAGTCGGCACGATTTGCAGGAACGAACGCACGCTAGCTTGAGAGGAACTCGGCCGAGTTACCGTACCGCTGACGTCTCAATGTAGCCACCGAAACGGACCACCCAGTCGTGATATTTCCTTAGACCGTCCGAACCTGAATTCCAGAATAAAAAGAACGAAAACAAAAACAAAAAGAAAAGAAAAGGAAAGAAGAAGAGAAATAAGAAAAAAAAGAAAAGAAAAATAAAATAAAAAAGGATGAACTGAAAGGGACTGGCAGAAATGATTCGCTCAGTGGAATACTTTCTCTCTTTCGTTGGTGGAAAAAAGGTGAATAGGATCGTCGAATTGTTTGCAAAATTTAAAATGAATAGAAATCGGTCAGAATCAATGGGTCCATCTTTTTCCCTCAAAAGAAATACACTCCTCACGTGTCATTTATGTGAGAGAGTGAGAGTAAGAGAGAAAAGTCGTTTAATAGTAATTACTCGTCGCGTGCCGACAAGATGCATAACCATCGGAAATTCAGATCCAAAGAGAAAGAGTAAACAAAGAAATAATGATGAATAGAAAATTCCGTGATTTTATTGACATTTTACGATCATTAGCCTTTTCGATCAGTGTTCTTCGAATACTATCGAAATCATTGTATCGGTTCGTAATGGTGGATTTTATGGATTTTAATCCAAATCGAGTACCGAATTAAAAGCGACCGGAATACGGCGAGGCTCATTTGCAATATGGATGGAATCCCTTTGATAGTTTCATAGGTCTAAATAATCTCTTGCTCTTTCTTTCTTTTTTTCTCTGATATCAAATAATTTGTACAGCAAGATTGTTCCAAATAAAATTTTGCATTTTTTGGTTCGTTTTATCGACCGATCAAATGTTTGCTCGTTTTTTTTTATTATTTTTCTTTAAAATATTTTTTTGTATTAGACGTTTGAAACCTCAGTAAAAATTTGTTCCAATTTACATGAATATATTACATATATATATATATATATATATATATATATATATATATATATATATATATATATATATATATATATGAACTACATATGTAGTATAAATTACATTTGTTAATCTTATTTTCGAAATTCATTCGAACATTCGAACATTCATTGTGCACAATCTCCCTACTTTTGAAACTGTATTGGCTACTTGGAATTAAGTTATAGTATAGATAATCCTTTTTCTCATACATTTGGTTTTATATGTACGTATATCTAGTAGTAACAATAATTTGAATTTAATTGGCATTCGTTATTATAAAAAAAATGTTTTTTTGTATTTTAGACCCTTAATTATTCTAGCGATTTGATTTTTTAAGGGTCGGTTAGTAATACACTCTTTAATGTTTAATAGCAAATCAATGAGTGCGGGGATGTCTTTTGTATAACTTCGGGCAATTACGACAAAATTTGAATAACCATAGGTATTAAATATTAATTCTACGATATTTTGAAAATTGAGGTGATATCTTTTCATATTGGCTAAAATAAAATTTTTAGCTGGTTGTAATTGCTGAGAGATATCCTTTATACTCGGTTTTGATCTCTTAATTCTTTCTTTCTTCATTTCTGAACTCTTTTTGAAATTATGTGTGAATGGTGATGTTAAATCACATATAACACTTTCAGTAGCTTTTGATGTACTAGGTTGAGGAATCCAAGTTGAATTTTTTACTGGAACATCTTTCAAGTTAGTAGCGTCATGTATTTTTTCAATTTGAGTATTCGTGGTATCTTTTTCATTATTTCTTTCATCTTTAATATTTAATATATTTTCTGTTGGAGTTTCTATTTTGGAGTTTTTGTTAGTATGTTCTTTACACGTGATTTCATCCATAATTAACAGGATCGAGTAGTTTGTATCATTGTAGTTTATCTGAAGTATTTCTGGTAATTTTGATACATCCTCAAGTTGGATGTACATCTCTCTATCCGAGCCACATATATGAGCATAATTGGGATCGTTAATATTTTGCTTGATGAACGTTATTTGCGAAATTGGTTGGACATTCAATTTGGCGAGCTCCTTTGTTATAATAGAGGATGGAATTATTGGACACACGTTAGATAAGATAATTCGTATTGATCTTGGAATTAATGGACGTATCTTCAAAACGTGTGTTCCAATGTTTACTACGGTATTAATATTTATGAGTTTGTTCACTGTTTCCTTACTATTAAGAAATATATTAACAAAATCATTAGAGATTGGCGATACAAATCTAATGTTTTCAGGACCAATTATTTGACCAATTGCTGTTACGTACTCTTCAACAGAAATTCCATTGACATAGTCGAACACTATTGCCTGTTCTTCAACAGGCACCTTTTGAGACATTTGAGTATAAGATGCCATGATAGAGATTTTTTTTCCCTAATTGGAACTGTAATTTAGAAATTTTTTGGTTGGATACACTTATAACTGCCCACTATCTCAAAATTACTAGATTTGGCAAACACACGTATATGTTCTACACATTATATTTACGTACTCGAATTGTATAGTATTTATTCGTTAACTGTCACTAATGCACACGTCTTATCTTGACAACAGTTCAAACCGAACTACCGGTCGGACGTTGATAAAAGCAATCGATTTATCTCGAAGAAACGCCTTCGTATTCCGCTGTTTCATTTCCTACATATTTATATATATATATATATATATATATATATATATATATTTCCTACATATACATATATATATATATGTGTGTGTGTGTGTATATATACATATATATATATATATATATATATATATATATATATATATATATATATAATTTTATATCTAAATATACAGATATGTGGAACTTTTCTAGTCTTGTAGTTTTACAATTCGAGAAAAAAATTAGCCTAAAAAGTCAAAAAGGAAGGATTTTTCGATTTTTATAATATTCTAAGATATATATCCTAAGATATCATCTTTGTAAATGTCACTTTATATATTTCTTATATATCTATGGATATTTATAATAGATATTATTTCTTTTCAACGTTAATTCGATCAATGAAACGTTTTTTTTTCACGTATCTTATCGATCGTATTATTTCGAATTTGAATCGAATGGTTAGGAAAGAAAGAGAGAGCGAGGGGAAAGGGTGAAGAGGAGGCAGAGGGATGAATAGAAAACTCTTCGCACCGTTGAACTTTCGTGATTCACCGTGCGAGCATGCCGCAATGACATTATTATGCAGCGTTCGCATCGCACGAAGGGCTTGTACAAAGGCACGTAAGCCTGCCGCGAAGCTGCTTTTGTGCGTAAAAGTATACGCAAGCCGATGCATTATCTCACGCAATGGAACAGTGACACCCCGTTTGTGGTTTCTTTGTGGTGTAAAGAGCCACACAAAGCGACGGCCGGACGTAGAACGAGAGAAAGGAAGATAGAGAAATAAAGAAGGTGGGAGAAAACAGATCGCGTTGAAAAGCATTGAATGAAGTTATACATTTTTCATGTTTTTCTAAAACATTACGAATCTTCTGCTTATTTTTCCCTTCTTCCTTTTTTTTTTACTTCTTTCTTTTTTCCTTTTTTTACATCACAATTTGAAAGGCTAATTTATGAAGAACATTATCAAAGGTTTCGTTTTATAATCTGCACGTTACAGACGATATAGAACTATATGTATGACATTTCGAACAAAACACATAGAGCATTTAGAAAACCATTTTTCAAGACGGTGCCTTTCTCTCTCTCTTTTTCTTTCTTTCTTTTTCTCTTATGGTTCGTATAATAGCGAGTCCCTAAAGGAGCCAAAATATTACACCGCAATTAACTGCTTGGAACGAGGCGTGAACTCAGATTGACGTCAACGATTCCACATCGTGGTTTCGTTTGTTTCCCTTTCTTCTTTTCACTCTCTCTCTCCCTCCCCCTTTCTCTCTCTCTCTCTCTCTCTCTCTCTCTCTTTTTTTCTTTTTCTCGAGTTTATGTAACACGAATCCTTTATTATGTATACGAGCTTCTCCATCGTGCCTTCTAATGGTTGACACGAACTCCGCAGTCCCTTGGCATGCATACCACTCAATATGATTCCTTTTGTAATGATCGAATTTGCAAAGGAATAGTTTAAAGAAAAAAACAAAAAAAAAACAAAAAAAGAAAAATGGTCGCACCGGACGAATGGCCTTACTACGCGTCCTCGGTTGGCATTATACTCCTCATTCCGGGCAGGTAATTATCGACTAATTCTCATTCCTGTGCAATTAACACGACGCGTAAGATTAAATAAAAGATCGAAAGGGAATAACGATTGCGGTCCTCGATCGATTCGACACACGCACCGAACGATTTCGTAAGCGTATCTCGTTCGTATCTGAGTTTGGCTCCGAGTCTTTTCTCACGATCCGTTAAGATTATTAAATGACAGGGACGAAGGACGGCTCTGCTGTAGTGATTCCATCTCGGAATTTCAAGTTATTACCATCGAAGTTAATCGTCATCGTTCGTTGAGAAGAAAATTACACTCTCGATTATTCACGAATATAACTGGAAAAGGAATAACAGAAAGAAAGAGAGAGAGAAAGAGTGAGGGAGAGAGAGAGAGTATTTCATTATTTCGTACAATTTAATGTCTTTTAAGAGTTAATTCCTTTCGAATGTAATCACATTTCACATCGAGCGATTAATTCGTAATTATAATTACTTCTTAATGCAACATTCCCTCGAATAATATTATATTTACCTCGACGTTATAAACGTTGAAATAAATAATCCGACAAATATATCGAACGAGTTAATCATCAGGATTAACCAATTAGAACAACATTTATCGTCGTTCTAAAAACATATTTTTTATATAAAAAGTCACGTGATGATTACACGTTATTTCATCGATGATTGCTTGTGATCGTTATCAAGTTATTCGATGATATACGTAAACATTATTTTAGTTGATGGAAAGTCAATGAGAATCGGTTTATGTGAATGTAGAAAAAACCGTTCAATATCGTGTCTTCTTTCTTTCTCTCTCTTTCTCATCGTCCTCCGATCGGGTGCGCCTGGTCAGTCCAGAGCCTTAAGATAACGCGATTACGTCGGTGCACACGGAACGAGAACTCGTTTCCCCCTCCCCCCATTACCATTCATGTACGAAACGCGCTCTCCTACCGTGCAGCGCGCGGGCGGCGTGTTTGAAGGCCCGTGCAGTCGTCTCCCCACCATTTTGTTTTACCAGCTTCTCTTCTCTCTTCCTTCTCTTCGTCTTCTTCTTCTTCTCATTCTAAGATCCTTCTTTGGATTACCATAGTATTCGCATCGTGAACAAGAAAAAGACAGACAGATAGACAGACAGACAGAGGAAAGAGAGAGAGAGAGAGAGAGAGAGAGAGAGAGAAAAAGAGTGCAGTGGCACGAGTCAAGTGGCATCTCGTTGCCACAATTATCGCGGAAACGATGTCAATGAGACATGAGAGTCACGGGAAAAACATGTTCACGTTAAAATTGAGAATGATTGTAATATTTTTGGAGATTCTGTTTTTTCTTTAGGTTTAACTTTGTTTTTATTTGAGTTGTTGATTGCTTCAATTCTATTTTATATAATGGTATTGATTATAATACTTTTAGGGATTTGTTTTTTCTAGGATTAGGTTGTTCTTATTGTATTTTGTAAAATAGCATTATACTGAAACTTTTTCTATGATGGAACACTTCGTAAAATCTAAAATTTTTAATGGTACACAATGGTTATTTTATGGGGGAAAGTAGATATTAATAACTTAATAAATTAAGCAAATAAATATAACGGTTAAGAAGACAAAACAAATATTTATTCTCAAATTTTAATTATGTTAAACATAACAGATAAAAATAATAAAATAATATTAATTTTTATAATTTTTCGCGGAACATTTATTCAATTTTATAGTTTGTGAAACATTGATATAAAAAAAGTCAGATTTCAGTCAAGGGTTTTCTCGCGGTTTTTATTTTTTAGAATAAATTCAAACATTCTTAAATAATTGATTATTCATAATCTAGAACAATATTCGCATACTAAGATTCTCTAAATAATATCTTAGTTAATGAAAAAACAAATAATGAAGAAAATTGAAATCTACCTGTATAAATATTTTCATAATTGCATATTAAAAAAATAACGTGTGATAAATAATAATCAATATTGTAATTTTTTAAAAAACTGTAACACGGATACAGTGATGTATCAATGTGCCCGTAAAAGTGTTTTAAATCATTTGTAGTGCTCTCATTTCGTTTCTTTGCATTCGCCGTTAGAGACGAGTTACAAATTTCGAAAGTATCTAAGAGATTCGTGGGAACGAATGCTCGTGGTGTTACGTTTGGACGAATGGACGCGTCTTATTCTCTTATTGTTCTTATTGTTCGCTGTAAAGACACGATGTCTTCTTGCTCCTCGTAGTCCTTGCTTTCGCCTGCTTCCTGCTTCTCCATGAAGCTCCTTGAAGTTACTAAGTAACTAAGTAACTACGTTATCCGCGTACCGTTTTACTTCGGGGTCATACATAGTTGTCTTTCGTGCTTGCTAATTCTCTCGCGGTGTGGACGACGAGCTGGACGATGTCGGTGTGGACGACGTCATTCGCGACGACACGAGATACAGATAATAATAGAAATGATATCAGCGTGGGAGAAGTTTGTCCGTAGAAGTGACCTTTGTATAAATGGGATCATGTTTTAGAGACTTTCTCATTCTTTAGAAAGAAGATATGTTTAGCGATCAAATTTCTTGATTTGGATATGGGGAGATGGATAGAGAAGATATAAGATGATTTTTTATCGATTTATTTCAATGATAATGATTAAAAACACAGATACGCAAATAATTTACGTGCAATTTGCGTATCCGTACAAGGAAATGATAAAAAAAGAGTTCGTACGTGTAATGTCTAAAAATGTATAGGGAGCATTTAATCATACCGCGCTACGCAATTATTCTAATGAAGGTACCAGACGCGTCTCACATACAAAGAGGAAGAATCTTTGACCGTGAGGAAAGAAGAAAGATAAAGAGAGAGATAGAGAGACAAACAGACAAACAGACAAACAGAAACAGAGTCTCGACTACTTTGAACCTCCCATGCTTTTCACTGAAACATCCCGTATAAGTAGAAGCTTGAAAATCTGTTACGTAATCCTTTTGCCCTTTCTTCTCTCGCAGACAAATTATTCCCTAGGTACTATTCGACATCGTCTCTCGTCTCGTTTTATAAAATTTTATCCCTCCTCCCTTGATTATAGTTGGAAAGGAATAAAACAAGCCACGCTTACAAACATCTCGAAGGATTTAAAGAAACGTTTCTCGGTTACATCTCGTTAGCTGAAGACTCAACGACTAGCGGTGGTTGGCTTCCGTTTCTCGACGTCGATTTCTCTTCTTTTTTCTTCTTCGTCCTCTTCTTTTTCTTCTTCTTCTTCTTCGCGTTTTCTCTTCGTCTTGGAGAGAACTCGTCCGGCAGCGTAAGCATCATTTCTTTCCTCGAGCGTACGCGAACCCCTCCAAGCCATTGTTTGTTAATGTAACCGCGCGCCGCTTCTACTTACTTCTTCGTCCTCCTCTTCTCCTTCTTCTCCGGCTTCGTCTCCGTCTCTCTTTTCCTCTGGACGTGCGCGTGTGCAGCTTCGTGTGCAGCGATTTTTCTCTGGGAGAGGAGCCATTGTTGAATCGGACCTCGACACTGGCAAACCTCGGGCGACAAGAACCGACGGTGAAGGCACTCTTCCTCTTACTTTTTCTCTCCTTCTCTTTCTTTCTCTCGCATGCCAGCCAATTTACAGTCCGACAAATGCTCTCACTACTCTCTTTGCGTAACCGTGAAAAAAATACGACGTTCGGAGGAGCCTCTGTAGAATCGATTTCGAGTTTTAAAGCGAGTCCACGTTGTCGTCGTTGTTGTCGTCGTCGTCGTCGTCGTTGTCGTCGTCGTTGTCGTCGTTGTCGTCGTTGATCGGTGAATGTGGAATGAAGATGAATTATTTAGTAAAGACCCGTTATCTTTCTCTTTCTCATTTTTCTTCTTTTTCTTTCTCTTCTCTTCATCTTCTTCTTCATTTTCTTTCTCTCAAGGATAACATTTCCTAGTTCGAAGGAGCACAGGAAACATCTGACAAACGACAGTCGTCGCTCAGTTTAAAACGTGGCTGGCATCACACTGAAATCCTGATCTTTACAACGACTATGGAGGCGTCCTGCGAACGATACTAAAACTCTGTAGAACGCTAAAAGCTAACATTCGCGACAAGGTGGTCCCTCGTTTTTTCGTTCGTTTGTTCACAGCGTAGAAAACAAATACTTACTGCATTTACTCATCCATCGATACGAATGGAATAGCGGCCATTTAATTCCCGCGATGAGACGTATCTCAAGAGAAAAGTTGAAAATTGTATCGACAAATCCAAAAGAAAAAGTAATGCCACCTACAAGACGATATAAATTTTCGATTTCGACTAAACAGTGAGACGCGTTCCTCCAAATGTTTTACATTTGGTCTGCGAGACTTTTAAATCACGAAGTTAACACGAACTATAGTTAAGAACCATGTTTTCGTGCTTTCCGATCTAGGTGGTCTTTTGCGTTTTTCCTTAGCCCAGAACCGTTCCTTCCCTTATCGCCTCGTTCCTTCCGTTAAGTTCTTTCTCGTCTGCGATACCTCTTACAAAGTCGGTGCCGTCTGTTATGGAGACTAGACTTCGATAATCTTTTGTCTATCTGTTTGGAATGTCGTCAGTCTGTGAGTTTAGTTAGTAAGAAATATTGTTTATACATTGTCATTTATGTATTTTCGATAAGAAAAATATATTTAAAAAAACAGAAACATAGAAAATAATTGATTCATTATTATATAATCGAGTAATTTAATTAACATTCAATTCTTAAGAATTTTATGTAGTTCCTTTTCCTCTCTATTCTTCTAAATCTCAAAATGCACTTTCGATCGTGTCGTTTCCAACGTATCGACATATCTTATCGAAATAAGGAAGTCGTAACTCATCGGAAAATAGAAACGGTACGTGTATATCGTTCGATGAAGTTTGAATGCTCCAAACGGAAGTCATAAGTCAAGAGAGAAGCTCTCTTTCGATGATAGAAACTCTTCCGAAAATTGTTCCATCCTTTTCTCTTATCTATATTTTTTAACCCCTTTTACACGATCATAATCGTAAAGAACGTGAATAAGTAAGGCGCCGTATATTGAAAGGTAGTTGTATAATTTATAAACAATCAGATCGTTATGCAAGAGTAGCCATTTCGTAGCATAGGATCGTCGTTCTCGAAACTTCGTCATCGTTGTTTGTTGTTCGCTGGAATGGCGATGAAACAATGACTCCTCCATGGCTCCTCCGAGGCGAGCCCCGACTCTCTTTGATTTCTAAACACCTTTGAGGAAGAACGTCGCAGCCGCCCACGCCAGCCATTGTCGCGTGCAACTCACAACCTCAAGTCGACGACGTCTACCGCGGTCTTCTCGAAAGCACTTTCCGATCGATCTCTACCATGCTACTCCTTCAAAGATGACTTCCCTTCGTTTCTACTACACGAGAGAGAGAGTGGATGAGTTCCTTGTGAGGAGTATCCAATCTATAGAATTCCGTACTTTGTTAACTTACATAAATTGGGATAGACATAACACTTTTAAATGCCTAATAGGGTAAACAAAACTTTAACTCACTGATCATTCACGTCATTGATTATTCGATTTCTTGGAACATCTGTATCTGAATTACAGATTATTATTATTATTATTATTTTTATTATTATTATTATTATTATTATTATTATTATTATATTATTATTTATTATCATTATTATTCATGCATTTCACATATATTATTATTGATTCGATGGAATATTTTTTAGTTTTTGAAAGCTTTTTTTTTATTTTTTGTATTTTTCCATTTCATTTCAGTACGTTAATAAAAGAATTCGGTTTTGGAATTGTTTAATATACGTGCTTAATACAATTAGTATTAATAACTCGAAATAATATTATCGAATTGTAGAAAGCAAACGAGAACGTTCGTAACAAGCCCATCCCTCGGTTATTCGCGTCAAGACGACAGTGGCACGCTCTGAGATAGTTAAATATGCGCGTTCGTGTGATGTGGCGAGGCAAAAACCGCAAAAGCCACATTTCCATTATTCGTGGTTAGCAAGGATAGAAGAAAGAAAGAAACAGAAAGAGAGAGAGAGAGAGAGAGAGAGAGAGAGAGAGAGAGAGAGAGAGAGAGAGAGAGAGAGAGAGAGATAGAGAAGAAAAAAAAAGAAGAAAGAAAAATGGTCGAGAACGTTTGACATGTATAGCACGAGTGATATACTTCCTTTTTCAGTTAAGATGAATAAGTGATTACAAGTCATCATCAAACTACTCCTTTGCTTACTTTTCTTTGACGACATTGACCATGAAAATGACACTATTGACATTATAAAACAAAAAGAAATTTATTGTTTTACCAAGTAAATGTTATTTGGTAAAATTAAACTAAATCTTAAGGCTTTCTCTTATTTTTCGTTCGTCGTATCGAAATATTTTTAAAAGATCTTAAGTTCGATCTCTTTTACCTTTTTTAAAGATCCAACTTTGAAATGACCTTCGTTCTCCTTCTTTTTTTCTTTTTCTTTTTCTTTCTTGTTCTTTTTTTTCTTTTTCTTTACTTTCTGTTTCCTTACTTTCTTTTTTCCACATGAAAGATATTCAAGACACGATTTCATTCTGCTTGCGAAGACGTAACGCCGATGAAATGATGGACGTCGGCAGACTAGTTTCATGGACTTTTCCTCTTCTCTCTTGCGAATAAAACGAGCGGATGTAGGTACTTTTATGTTCTTAGTCCAACGCCAACGACGACGACGACGACTACAACGACGATGACAACGACAATGAAAACGAAGGACAACGACGACGACGACGACGGAAGTTCTCGTGCGAGTTTTTGTGAAATGCTCTCACGTATAACGAGTGCAAAGCGTTCCGCGAACTCGACCATTGATACAATGTCATTTCTTGTCCTAACAAAAAGAATCGAAGGGCCTGTTCCTACGGAAACGCGTTGCCTTAATGAAAAGGTATGTAGAAAAGAAAATGATACATACCATGAATTCTCTGGTCTAATCAAGGAAGTTTCTTTCAGAACTGTTAGAGAACGTGTTTATATGAAAAACGAATGGAATATATTTTTCGTGTATCATATCATTTAGAATCGAAGGATCACGTTAGAATTTTCCTATAAAATCGATCGGTTTACTCGAATATTTTTTTTTCAAGAAAGAAAGCAAGAGAGAGAACAAGAGAGAGAGAGAGAAAGAGAGAGAGAGAAGAGAAGAGATAGGGAGAAAGACGAACACAACCCTTCTAAGGAAACTTGCACCCTACTTGGTATCTGAGGTATCCCCATAGAAAATGTTTCTCGCATTCTGATCAGCCGAGTTCGCCTTGAACTTGATTCGATCGACGCTTCTCCTCGTCGAACGGATGGATACGACAGATAGGAACGTTGAAAGCAGAAGAAGAGAGGAGGGAGTGAAGAAGGAAAGGAAGAGGATTCTTCTTCGACTTCTCTCGTTCGATTCATCGTCCGACGAAGAAGGAGGAAGGGACAAGATAAAAAGCTACTCAATGGTCTCGGTTGGATACTTGGAGAACTCGCGTATGTAGGTATCTTGTGTTGGGCATCGATCCACGTTCGTACGCGTAATTTATGAAATTAATTCGTTCGATAAATCCACCGATATTTCTTTAATGTTAATGCGAACGAACGAACGAACGAATGATGTATATTTAATGTACATTTTTTATAGATATATAGAAATATGTGTGTGTATGAGTATGTTTCACATATATTAATTACATGACATTTGTACAATATACGTATTTATAGAATTAAGAAGAACCTTTGTGAAATTGCATACTTTTTACTTTTTCTTTTCTTTTTTGTTATTTCTTTGATATCTTTCAGAATTAATAGAGTCGAAGGTTTAAAAGAAACTATTATTAGAATCGTGAGTTCTGATCGAAAGCGTTTGTATGATCTATTATACTAGGTTTTTATTTGAGACTATGGACAAAGTTCGTTAGGAAAGAGAAAGGTTTCTCGCAAAAAACAGTAGTTCGTGATGATTCGAAGAAATCGAGAGTAAATGTTTGTTCGTTCGGTTCTCGAGTGTGAGCCGATAAAACATGTGGGTTTAGTCAAGGCACGATATCGAGAATTACGCCACGTACGCGATCGCCAACCAAATGAATCCTTATTTTCTCTTTTCTTTTAAATAGAAAGAAGAAGTAAAAAGAAAAAGAGAGAGATAGGGAAAAAGATAATGATGACGAAGTTGACGTCAACGAGTCGATGGGATCGCGTGGGATTGATCCGGCCTACGTCGAGAATAGACTGCTCGGCCCTGATAATACTGACTGATGAAATGATTGAGGAAATCTCTAAACGGTAGTCGGCCAATTTAGTTGTTTCGTTTTCCCTTTGTCTCTCTCTTTTTCTATCTATCCATCTCTCTCTCTCTCTCTCTCTCTCTCTCTTTCTCTTTTATATATACACTTGAACGATTCGAAACGTTGAATACTTAGCGAGAGTAGTACGAGCAATTTTGCCATATTGCGAGTAATAACTTGGTCAACATTTTCATTGAATGACGTTTTCATGGATGGTCGAGTCTAGAAAAGCGGACGTTCAGTAACTCGTATGAAACGAACTAATTGGACGCGTCTCGAATGGTGGGAAGCAGAGGTCAGCAAACTTCACTCGTCGTTTAAGCATGACTACTATTACGATTCGATCTTCAAATTCCAAAATAGAAGAATGATTTTACATCTTTGGTATAATATATTTATCTCGTTTCTCTATTTCACTTCAAGAAGTTTATCTATGCGATTCATTCTTACGATTGAACGTATTTATGACGACCACCAAGCTAGAAGAAACGTATTAGAAACTGTATCGGGGAAAAGCGTAATCCCTAATTTTATTAAGAGTACCTTGCTAACCGATAATTTTGTGCACTGCTACCGCCGTTTGATTACGTTGTAATAATGATTAACGAGTAGCTACCGCATTAGCGTACTTCTTGTACACGCACGGAAGTTAAAAGAGACCACGAGTACTCATTAATAGAGATGGTGGGAAGGGGTGAGAGGGGACACGCCATAGACACGGTAGACTAACTTGCGCTAATGTAAAATCCTTCGAATGATTAATGCCTCTGCAAAATATTCTGCCGTTATGTTACTCGAGCTCGACTTTGGGAGGATTTATTTTTAAAAATTGTGCAATCCTCGATGACTCGCGTCGCTCAGATAGAATCAACCTAACTCGAGATGATTTCACCATTTTTTTACCTTGCTGATCCGTTGGATAAAGATTCAAATAATGAGCTAATATATCCTCGATGTTATTCTTTAAAACAAATTTTTTTTTCTTTTCCTCGCGAGGATGACGTCCTCATTATCTCGACTTTTTTCATCTTAGTTATTTATACACGGAAACGAAATATTCTATTAATTACAAGAAAAAAGAATCACATTAAGCCTTGTACAATATAAATATAGATATATATCTCTCTATATGTACACACATATACACACCCACACAAAGGAGAGATAGAATTAACAGGCAACCCGTTTAAAATCATTTCTTTCTTCTATAAGAGTGCGGCAGATCGCTAACATAATCGGAATGCGGTTAAATTAATAGCGTCGAATTCCTCGGCGACATGAACATGTGTTCCATTTCCTAGTAGACTAAATGGAATCCGTCTCATTGGTTAAGGCCAATAAGAAATTTTTTATATGTATATCATATTCGAATACCGCTCTTAACTTAAAATCATTTCGATTCGTTTTTTCAACAAGAAAAAATTCCGAATCGGAACGAAGTACGAAGTTTTCGATTGCTAAGATTATAAATATATGTATAGCCATTGGAAATACGTAAGTTTAATCGTATCGTAATCATCTATCGATTTCGATGAAAGAGATTCGATCAAGGAGCATACTCGAGGACGAATATTTGAGTACACTCATAAACACGCCCACGCTTATCTCAAAACCAGCCTGATTTGTAGGTTAAACGAACAGACTCCTCGTACGAGCTCCGATGCGTATAAGCGAGCCAAGCGCTCTCGCTTGTATCGCTGCGAGCAGCTCTCTGCCTACGTGCACTTTGCATTTGGCGTACAACGTGGGCGACAAATTGCGGTAAATTGCTACGAAAATCAGGAAATCGTACGTTAAACCATGCCCTGTTCTCCGCGTTTCTCTTACTTTTCTTTTTCCTTTCTTTCCTTTTTTTTGTTCTACGTACACTTCTCTTTTTCATTTTTTTCTTTCTTTTTTTTCTTTTTTTTTTTTTGATACAATCTGTCACACGAACAAATCGCGAATTACTTTTTAACGTAATTGTTTTACATTAGCGCGCGAATATGAAGAACGGGATCTCGTTTGCATTATTCACGTGAAAATTTCTTTTTTTCGAAATTCGTTGGACTGATATAGATATGCTTACACTCACAGTAGTGCAAATAGAAATCACAAGTATTATTATCTCTATTTCCTGAGAAGTATACTCAAATTGAAAAAACGATATAAGAGGAACAGCGCATTAGAAGAAAGAGACGCGCATTAGTGTGGTCGGGCACTTAGCACACATGCCACTCCCATAATTCACAATCAATACGATGGAAGATAGTTAATAAATTTCATCGTCATTTTTCGATGTCAAAGGTCAGACTCGCAAGGCAGATGCGAGGGTTCGAGATCATCGTTTTTATTTTTCTTTTTCTTTTTCTCTCTCTTCTTTCTGTTTCTCTCTTTCTTAGCGTGGGCGCGACCATGTATACACCTTCGCCGAGAAGTTATGGTGTCCTAGAAGCATAATCACAATGGTAGACGATATACTAGAGTGACGCGTCCGCTAATGGTAAAGTCATGTCGGGTCGGTCGTTTTTTCCAAATTAGTCGCCGCCATGCCGACTGCCCGGAAAATGCATCGATAAACCTTTATCCTTCTGCATTTATTCCCTCCAACTACGAAAAGATGAAGAAGAAAAACAGGAAAAATAAGAAGAAAAATAAAGGAGGAGAAGGAGAAGAAAAAGTAGGAAGAGAAAAAGTAGAGTTGGCAATGAAATCATTGACTTATTGCATGGTTTGTGAATATGCCATTAAAGTCACTTTACCGCTTCCTTTTTGAACGAGCGGTACTACTAATACTAATACTACTATTACCGTTACGACTATTACTACTTTGTAGCGCGATTAATTAGCTAATGATCGACTCCTTGCACGAGAGTTTCGCTCTCTCCGAAATAACGTTTTATGTGAGACCTATATTTCTTTCGTCTTTCTTTCTAAAATAATTTATTAATTAATTAAAAAATATTTACTAAAGTAATAAAAATATTTCGAAAATACAGGTTTCGTTAAATATTCAAATACTAGAGTAAATTTATATGTTCATTAGAAAATTTTATTATTAATAACTCGTTAAAAAATTATCGTTTTTGAAAATGCATCTCGGACCATAAAAGTCCTGATATAAAATACGATCTTTTTTTTATGCTTTATACTTATATGTATTACGTTATATCTGTATATATGTATACACATATTTATAACGTAATATCTTTTAAAAGAAGATTGCATGAACCTTTTATTAATATCCTGTTATGCAATTTTTGTATACTTCTAAAGAAAATTATAATATATATATATATAGTTTTGAAAGTTTATATATATAGTTTCTATTATTCTTATAACAATACATTCTATGATATATTCTACGATAAGAGACGTCGGTTGACGATCGCCAAACTATCGTCTTCCGACTTTACCTACAATGAGAGGACCACGCGTGCAGGATGTCATACGATTATTCTCATTTATCACGAGGTGATATTTATTTTCGCCTGTGTCGCGTCCGCTTTAGCACATCCGTGACCCTCCATGTTGCAACGATACTATGAGAACATTGCATCTGAATAAACTTTTCTTATCAACGTGTTCTATCAATGAGTACAGTCAACGTCCGCTCCTTTATATATGTCTTCTTTCTGTCTCTCTCTATATTCCTCATTAATTCACTTACAAACGTTTTTATTTCCTTCGAGAACGTATGCAACATTACATAACAATTGGTATTGGTTAACGGTACGTTATTAAGTTTTATTTTCTTACAAAAGAAAAAAGATTACAATCATACATAATAAGATAATATAGCGACAAATTGAATTTATACAAATTTTTGATTAAATTAATAATGAATGATGAATAATTGAAAATTATTTATGTAAATATATATATATATATAATATTATATATTATATTATTAGTAAATATATATTAATATATATAATATAATAATTCAAAATTAATAATAAAATAATGAATAATAACTAACGCATCATTCGTTTGTCCCTCAATAACTCAAATTTTGATTTTCGTGTTTGAGAAAAGTTATTGAATAATGCGAATAATGTATATTTAGCAAAAAGATTAATCTTTAAAAAATGAACTAAAAATTAATTTCGAGAAGAAAAAACAGAAAAAATCAAAAGTCTTAAAAAATACGAATCAGCGTGACTTAAAAGTCACGTAATTATAGATATTTTCAAAGACACGTAATTATAGGTAATTATAGGTAATATTATGTATATTAAATTTATTACAGGTACTTCTTTGATACAATTTTCCTAGATAATAATTTAATAGATAACTTGTTTGTATATATTGAAATATGGTATATGTGGACGAATTAAAAAGTTTATTTTGTTTCCTTGCAAAGAAAAGATTGCTATTGTACATAAGGACAAGTTGAATTTATATAGATTTTTGACTTGTATAATGTTCCTCTATAATCCAAATTTTGATTTTTGTATTCGAAAAAGATTATTTAATAATGCGAATAATGTATACATAACAAAAACATTAATCTTCGAATATGAAGTAAGATTTAATTTTGCGAAGAAAAAATTAGATAAATCTGAAAAAATACGTATCAATGTGATTTCAAAGTCATGTAATTATATAATCGGGATAAATTACAGGCATCTTTATGAAATCTATTACAAGTACATCTTTGATACAATTTCCCTAAATAATAATTTAATAGATAACTTGTTTGTATATATCGAAACATGATCCACGTGGACGAGTTAAAAGGTGGCTGAGCATGCGCTTCGGAGGCGAAGCATGCACGTGTCTCTCGTAACGCGGTTGAGGATATCACGTGTGACACGTGCTCGACTCAGCCATGCGATCACGTTTGAGATATTGCTTGTGATATACAAGCACCTGGACTCGCGCTCGCGCGACACTGTGCATGATACGGATAAATCTTTGATGTTCAGGCATCGGCTTTCTCTCTTACGTACTCGAATTCATATTATATCGAAGTTAAAGCACCGCCATTAATATTACTGCTATTCGTAAGTAAGTACTTAAGTATTTAACACCTACTTAAAGGTCTTCGTTTCCTTGATTTAAATCAACTCCCGACTGATTTCCCCCTTTTCTTTCTGAATTTTCTTCATTCTATGAAATTCGAATGAAGTATTATTATTTGTTATTATTATATATTAGAATTAAAATCGAATAAGTTGACTAGTACATTTATCAATATTTTAAAAAATTAACACGACGCAATTTTTTTCTATATAATGATAATTACATGTATACCTATAAATTTTTTAATTACTACAATATTTATAATAAAAACAAAACAATGATTATAATAAAAATATCATTTTATTTCCCAAAGTCGTGAGAAAAGAAAGACAGAAAAAATAGGAAAAATTTGAAAAACATAAATACCTATTAAATATTTTTTTTCGTAATTCTTATTAAAAATCGTTCAACCAAGACATTTGAGTTTCTTCATTTATTAGAATCGATTGCGTCGGAAATTGTTCGCAAGAACTCGGACCTCCGATCCTTTTTTCTTTCTTCCTTCGAAATACTTCGGGTCCTTTATCGACACGCGTTTCTACATTCCGCGACGACGCCGAAGCAAGGCGAAAGGAAGAATGGTTGGTTAACGAAGGCACAATATCAGCCAATTATGTTCGCGCTGGAATGCGAATTAGCATCGCTAATAACACGCACAAAGAACGATGGATTTCTTGCGACGACTTGAGACTACCGGGCTCCTCTCCTTCTTTCTTTCCCTCTACTTCTATCTCTATCTTTTTTCGTTTTTCTTCGTTTCTCCATTTCTTTTGGACAATTTTAACGAACTTCGTGCTAGAAATACTCGTTTGCTTGACAATGAATGAGAGAGAGAGAAAGAGAGAGAGAGAGAGAGAGAGAGAGAGAGAGAGAGAGAGAGAGAGAGAGAGAGAGAGAAAGAAAGAGAAATGTTTTTCTTTGAGAAGGAGGAAAATATTATTTCAGGATAGTTTTGCCCCTTCTATTCGTAAATTACGACTTCCTTCGGAAAGGATAAATTATAATACAGTGCACGTGCACGAGACGATCACAGGTGCAAAATCGAGAAATTACTTGACGACGTTCTATAAAAGTTTATGCGACGTGATCGGTTTTGTATTTTTTTTTTCTTTTTCTTTTTTTTATTTATTCAAAATGAAACAGATATACAGAATACGATCATCGTAAATATATAATACATCTCGAAGTAAACAATATAAAAATGGAAGTTCATCGACATTGGAAGGATCCATCGAAGAAAAGAATACTTTCGGTACTTATCGGTATAATTAATATCATTATTATGATGTCAAATGGAATGGGGAAAAAAGATAAATATAGAGATAGAGATAGAGATTGAGATAGAGAGAGGGAACGATATCGGTAGGTCGAGCGTGTATTACACGAGTCGTATATATGCGAGTAAGACAGGCTACCGCTCAGCAGGATATGCTAAATACCATTAAACAACGTTGTTTTATGCTAAACGAGCGCCCTCCTCATTCGTGCTCGCTTCGTTCGCGGAAAGAACAATGCACAAACGAAAGACGCACGTCTTTCCGTCCTTTAGTAAAAGATATTTACCTATGGAAACGTGGACTTCCTCTACTATCTGGGACAAGATTTCCCCTTCGCCGTGTTCTGTTGCTGCAAGAAAGCGGTTTAATTGCAAGATAGGCGGGCTAAGAGTGAAGGATCGGTAAGAGCTGTTATAAATCAAAAACGGAATTTCATTATACAGCACGGCTCGTTGATTTACTAATGCGAAGTCTTTATTAACCGTCCCGTTCTCCGTTCCCCACCCCACCCACTCCGGTTAGCCTGCGGCGCCGCCAGAGATATCACATAGACTTTCAGTTCAACCAAACTAATCAATTAAAAACGTTTGTTATACGTTTATTATAACTAACGTACAAGAGAAGATTTAATTGAATGTCACAATTCTATAAAATTTCGAAAGTCGATATTCTCACGGATCGGATAGATCGAATCATTTCCTAATTAGTGAGAAATTAGCGTAATGTAATCGTCCGATAAGATTTATCTATGTGGAGGTCCTAGTTATACCGATTGATACCAGTAAAGAGATGCATTCGATCTCTCTCTCTCTCTCTCTCTCTTTCTCTCTCTTTTTCTCTCTTTTTATGTTTTTCTCTCTCGTTTACGCGTATTTTTCGTGGTCGCGTTATTGGAGTTTAACGATCGTTACCTACACTATCGAATGAATAACGAGAGATTTAATAGCCAAGAGAATTCCCCTATCGATTAGAAATCGACGCCGTGCGGAACCTCGATCGTTGCAGTCGCGGCTTCTTGACGCTCGAGTGAAACGGGCGCGCTCGCGGATGTGTTTATCGAGACGTCGTAGATAAATCTCTCGTCGTGGCTCGCGCGAACGGACCACTAGTTTCTTCTTCTCCCCTCGCCTTACTTACTCTCCTATCGAGAAAGGGCTTTCTAATTGGATTGCCTACGATCGTCGTCTTTCCTTGGAAAACGCTTCGGAAACTCTCTCGTATTTTCTATTTATTATTACGGAAGTTCTCTCGATACTTTGCTTCCACTTGAATCGTTAAACTTTAAAACGTTTTATCTAATTATAAATGTCGTTTTAATAACGACGATATAAATTACACGAGATTGAAAATATTTCGTTGGAGAAAAGTCAGAAATTTTTCAAATGGCTGAAACTTTTGAAAGGAAGAATTTTTGGTTAAACGATTAAAAGCATTTCGGCGAAAGATTTAATTGTATATGTTAAAAAAATGCATCATCTCTCTCTCTCTCTCTCTCTTTCTTCTTCTATCTTTTCGTAAATGGCTTTGTTTACAATATGATGTTTAGCGTATGTCCGATACGTAAGCTTTGCTATTCTTAAATATTATACCAGCTGCCTTTAAGAAGATAGGATACCAGTAGTAGTAGTAATAGTAGATATCACGTTAGGGGACTGTGTTGATTCTTAAACATCCATATTATGGCGTGACTCCGCACTATGAATATTTTTTTTAAAGGTGAAAACGAGGAAGAAGTCTCCAATTTCTTTCTTTATTTCTCTCTCCTCTTTCTTTCTCTTTTCCTCTTTTTCTCGGTGTGGAAATCGTTTGAGAGTACGACAAATCGAAGTTTAGAGGATACAGTTCCTTCGTTGTCCCGGAAATAATTCATCGCTTAGCGTCGTTCCTTGCGTCGATAAATAACTCTCTCAAGAGAGAGAAAGAGAGAGACAGAGGGAGGTCAGAGCGCGTCAGTACGGCGCAGCACCGGCAGAGTGTGACTCACTGACGCGCGACGAGCAACGGCCCGACAACAAGACGATATCAAAATGCACGACCGTCTTTCGAGCAAAGCCAGGGCCGTGCTCCGTTCAAAGACTCGAACGTACCTCTCTTGAGATTCTTCTCTCTTTCTCTTTCTTTTTCCGTTTCGCTCTCTCTCTCTCTCTCTCTCTCTCTCTCTCTCTCTCTCTCTTTCTTGTCTCGAAAAATTTATTTACAGACTATTTATCAGCTTACTGAATCATTCAGCTCGACAAATACTATTTACAGATGAGATATACTCCATTGTTATAACAATTAATCAATTTGAATAATAATCGTTCAAATAATTAACACGAATGCGTATAATCATAGAGTGAACGTATGATTCATAGCACTTTCATTTACTCACGTACACACACTCATACTTGTCTATGTAACGAGTAATATAAACGTCCTTTCGTAAGCTAGTACGCTTGAGCTTTCGTATGCGTTATTAGTTCTTTGAATTTAATTCTTTTTTCCATTCTATACTAAACAATTTTACGATGACATAGGTCAGCGAAGTCGGCATTTTCAATATTTTTCTAAAGCATTGATATTTTTCAGTCGTCAAATGGAGAGACGTACAGCACAGCCCTGGAGTTAGGACGAGGACGGTCTCGCGTGAAAAACCGTATGACATGCGCCAGCCAGACAACGGCGCGCCTCTAAACACGACCGGGGAGATAAAGAAAGGAGAAAAACTAGAGAGGTGAGCACCCCTCGTAGGAGAGACGAAGCTTCTTCATCTCTGGTATGTGTAAGACGAACGCGAAAGCAAAAGTGCTGTGTGGGTGGTACACGAGAGGGTGTATCCTCCTTTTAGATTCTTCTCTCCGATTTTCTATCTTTGTCTTTCTTTCTCTCTCTCTCTCTCTCTCTCTCTCTCTTTCTCTCTTTCTCCCTCTCTCTCTCCCTCTTTTTCTCTCTCTCTTTTCAAGAAAGTTCGCACAACATCCGAAAAATTCAAATTCACGATGAATTTTCATCTCGAAGTTCGTCTTCCCCGAACGAAATGAATTTAAAGAGAATCATCGTACTTGATTCTCTCTCTCTCTCTCTCTCTCTCTCTCTCACTCTCTTGTTCTCGTAAAGAATAAATTCTACGTCTTCAAACGATTTTATCTGTCGCGCATTCATTCCCAAAATATTTTCGAGAGTGGCATAAAAGGGAGCCTTTATGAAGCGGTCGAATACTTTCGACTTATACAATGATACTCAACAGCTCGTTAACCCATTTCTCGAAGTGGGTGGAGAAAAGTCTAGCCGGTGCTTCATCGTTTTCAGAGAAAAGAAGGAAGGGAGGGAGGAATAAATGGACGAAAAAGAGAATGGACGAAAGAGAACATCTTCCTTACAAATACATTCGTGTAAAAACTGTTCTGTAAATTCCCTTTTAACAAGGGAGTGAGTAGAAGAAGAAGAGACATCATGGGAAACGAAGATACTATTCTCGGTCGTTCCGTAAACCGCAAAAGATTGAACGACGGAGTGATGTTACCGGTATGTACATACACATATACATATATATGTTAGGAATGTCGACTCAAGAAAAGAAATGAAACGTAAACCAATCTTTCCTTCAATCCGAACAATTCCGATCGTTCGACGGGAGAATTTATTTATATAGATTTTTTTATATAATATTATTTTTTATATATCGATTTCTTTTAGATTTTTTTGTTACTTTTTATGATTTAATTTTCTCTCTCTCTCTCTCTCTCTCTCTCTCTTTTTCTTTATAGTCACCTCATAGAATCAGGCTGTTAACGATGTGACCAAATTTTCTTTTATTTTTATATATATATATATATTTTTTTTTAAGAAAAATAATACTTAAAGACAAATCATACTTTCAACAGATTACTATAGATATAATAAATAAATGAACAGAGTCTCGTTCATCCAATTCACGTCTATAAACTCGAATCTGTTCACTACTATGTACTTGTATATGCATATCAAAGTTGCGTGGCGCATAGGAGAAGTAGGTAGCCTTGAGAGTCCGCGCGTTTTCCATTGGAAAATACTGTTCGAGGCATCAGCGTGCCAGGATCTCTCTCTCTCTCCATCTTTTTCTCTTCTCTCTCTCTCTCTCTCTTTTTCTCTTCTCTTCCTCTCTTTTTCTCTTTTCTCTCTTTCCTTTTCTCTTCTCCCCCTCTATTTTTCTTTTCTTTCTCTCTCTCTCTCTCTCTCTCTCTTCTCTCTCGTTCTTTCTTTCGTCTTTTCAATTCATATTTCTAAAAGAGGATAAGCGACGTGTGTCATCGATTTGCATAGTAGCTAAACGAATACATGAGCAGGTTTATATCAGTATAACTTTGTTTTCAGGCTCGTAACAGGCTCAAAGAATAAATATTTGTATATAAATATATATCCAGGTTTGATTTCTAATCGTAATTTTATCCGTTAGTGACCAAAATAAATTTCTTCGTTTTTTCTTCTTTTTTTTTCTCATTTTTTTTATGCATTTTATGTACAATTTATTACGAGGCGATCAGGGTACTAGAAAGTTTTATTTTTTTTTATCGCATTGAAGCTTCGATATATTCGTTCTTATCGCGACGAATTACCCTCTCTTTCTCTTTCTCTCTGTATATATCCTATGACAGTTAACGTCACATTACAAGTTTAATAATTATTTTGACGTAATAAGCTGAAGTAACGTGCAACAGTCCATAGTATTGTAATACATTCTCTATAGCTTTTGATTATGTTAATAAAATGCTGGTGATAAGACGTAATAATGCATTGAGAAAAGAGTGATGTTAGTATGTGGTACATATCTTCGTGCCTTCCATGCATAATCATGAATTGGTCCGGCAAATTTGGCGATAATAAAAATGGGATAGAATCGTTCCGTGCTTTTAGAATTACATAAGATAAATGAAGATGCGATATAAATATTAATTATATATATATATATATATATATATATATATATATATATATATATACGATTTCGAAACGAACGTTAGCGTGTAGTTACGAAAGTGATCCGCTCTGTAGGAGTGAACTTGTAAGTACGCCGGTTAAATAACAAAAGGTTGATAGTTTCATTTTCACCTAAATTTATTACGATATGTCTTATGTATGTATGATTTTATCGTAATGGTGGAAGGATTGAAAAAATAAAACCAGAAAGAGAAAGAGAAAGAGAGGGGGTTCAAATTTCAAAAACCATTTTACGGCTTTCTCTCTCTCTCTCTCTCTCTTTCTTTCTTGGATTTTCTGTTCTTTTATAGATAAAAGAACGATAAATGAGAGCAACGCTTTCCGTTTTTATGTGGAGACGCTTAGAGCGAAACGTCGAAGCGAGAATCGTATTACTGAAACCGTTATAATGCTAGGCTTGCGTACCGAAGCATGAGAAAGAAAGAGAGAGAGAAAGAGAGAGGAAAAGAATTGGGTGCCGAACGGTCGAAACCGGTAAAAACAAAGATAAAGGATTTTCAAGATAAAATAGACCAGAATTTCATCGTCAAATTTCCCCTTTCGTGGCCATTAAATGGGGTAATATGAGAATGAAGACTAAACCAATATAAAAAAGGAAGATAAATATTTCTTTGTGATTGATTTTAAATAAATTGGATATATATCCGCATAGGAAATAAAAATAAAAATAAAAAAATAAAAATAAAAAATAAAGTGAAACAAGGAAATGAATAAATAGATATTTACATTCAATGATTTATTTATTAATATCCATTTCAATAAGGCATTCGATAAGGAATTAAATGTACGAATATGTAAATTTATACGTATAAAAAGAAAATAAGATATAAAATCATGTAACTTTCGTTCATTGTAAATTAATTTTTATCAACTCTCGTTCTCGATAGTTTTCACTGTGATCTATCAAACAAAAAAAAAAAGAAAAGAAAGAACGATAATTCGTGATATTTATCAGAAATATTTATCATAGACGTTAAACTACAAGCTTGTTGTCATGCAATAGTCTATGATCGAGAAAGCTTCGTTCGTTCGTGTTTAACGTGATAAATTTCTCGTCGATCTCTGCACGAGTTAAACTCGAATTTGATTTATAGACGTGCGAATACTGGGCCGCTCTTGGGTGTGCTATCGATGAAGTCATTAAACCACAGGAACTTCTCCGCGGGACGATACATTATCGCGTTCGAAAAGAGACACAAAAGAACGGGAATCAATACGGTCGCTCTCTTCTCGTCGTGCCGTTTCGAGGAGATAAGTTCAAAGACGAGATGTACAAAGACGACGAGGATGAGGACAAGGACGAGGACGAGGACGAAGACGAATAAGACGACATTATCGGTAGTAAAGCGAGTTACATACGAGTGTAGTTTTAATAGGATGAAACATGTGATATCTATAAGGGTAACCCTTTAAAGAAATTCCATCTCAATGATGAAGAAAAAGGATTCCTAAAAAAGAAGTCTTTACTTTCTTGACAACTTCTTCTTTTATTTTTTTTATTTTTTCTATTTTTCTGTTTCTTTTTTCTCTTTTTTCGATATCTCACTTTTTTCTTCGCCACGATAAAACCCGTGTACTCAGATGATTTCTTTTTTCTTTTTTTTCTTGTTTTTTTCCTTTTTTTCTTCTTTTTTTTTCCTTAAATATATGTTCTTCAACCCAACAAAATATCACGCTTGACACTTGCGAAAGCAGAAACGACTGGGAAGATGTTTGGTATCGCTAGTTCATTATTATAGAGAAGAACCTTTAATACTCCGACGTAATAATCGTGACGATTACTGTTCTTGCGAATGTCATCTCTTCGTTTACGTAGATCTTTCGTAAGAATTGAAAGGCGAATGTAAAAAATTGAAATAATATCGAAATTATCGCGATATAAATGGTACACATGTATCTACTTACATAGTAGTAGTACATCTACTTGTTCAAGATTCATTGCTCTTACTTTTAGACAGCGTAAGAACAACTTTCCGAAATAATCGCGTGTCGAAGAGAGATGAGATATGAATGAAATCAAGCGTGTCAGATACGCGAATGTCGTTTACCCGAGTTAAGAACGAAAATATATAAATCACGAGATTTCACAATTACTTAGGGTAATATTAGACGATTGAGAATATGTATAGCACCGTCTTTTTATTTTTGCGTATATACATACGTACGATACAAAGAAAAAGAAAAAACAAAAAAGAAAAACGTATGGACTTTGAAAAAGTGCTTAGGAACATGATCATATATATACGTACGTACAAATCCAACATCATTTGGTTCACGATCTCACTTTTGTTAATCGCTTTTAATTACCACCTAATTGAGATTAATGGAAAGGCATGCGGGTATGTACGTAGTATGTAGAATGGGTGATATCATTCTGTTACGCGAGACGAATTGAAGCTAAAACTTAAAGGAACCGGTCATCATTGTGTTTGTTCTGTCTTCGACGTAATATTTTCTACACATTTATATATATACGTATATATATATGTATATATATATATATATATATATATATATATATAAGGGCACATAAATATATACATATATACAAATATATACACAGACACACATGTATATTGCTAAAGAAGGAAGTCGCTCATGCGAGAAAGTAGATTTAACGTTGCGTTGCGTGCGAGATCAATCGCGACGATAAAAGGCATCGATAGACGTCTACGTACGTACGCGTTGGCAAAAGTATAAAAAGACGTGGCAGAGTCGCGTGTTCGATTTAAAGGGTCGACTCGATCGTGATATTGCTTAGAAATCGATCGTCTCTCGACAAGGAAGATACACGTATGTATATGTATGTATATATATATGTATGTATATACATATATATATATATGTATATACATATACATAAATGTATACGCGTATATGTATGTATAGGTTGCAACGTGCTTGCTGCATGCCAGCGAAATTGCCCTATTATTACTTCATCTAGTCCGGGATGGTGCCTATCCGTGGGCTTAGAGGCGCGATCGTCCACGAAGAGGTCGTTTCCTTGGGTCGTTCAACCCTTTGTTGTATTTGCAGATGTGTAGAAGAGACATGACGACCTACTATTCTCCTTATGTGATATTCCCTACGAAGTTCTTCGATCGAAATATCGATGCAAAATTTTTTTAATACGATGGAAGACGGGTAGTGAGGATTATTCCTTGACCACGTGTCGGAGAAGTGTTTTAATACAAGGCGGCTGATGCCGTGAAATAGTTGAGATAGAAGGTACGACGAAGATGAACATAATCTCATCAGGAAGGAAGAAGGAAGAAGAAAGGAAAGAAGGAAAGAAAGAAAGAAAAAGACAGAGAGAACGAGAATGAGAGAAAGACAGAGAAAGAGAGAAAGAGAGAGAGAGAACGAAGAGCATCATTCTTCCCGCCAGAGTCGCCGGTTGGTAGGCTTTGTAAGAGAGAGAGAGAGACAGAGAGAGAGAGAGAGAGTGAGAGAGAGAGAGTAAGAGAGAAAGGGAGGGAGAAGGATGAATAAGAAAAAGAGAGAACTGGGTGTGCGGTGAACGGGTGCGAGGGAGCTAGCGAGGGAGCTAGCTCAGCTAAAAGGTGGGAGAAACTTGAGCAAGTGAGGTAGAGTGGGAGGACCTTACGAAGAAGAGAGTAAGAGAAAGAGAGAGAGAGGGAGCGTATCGCGCGGCGCGATCGGCGTACCGAGCGAACGAACGGAGAGTTGGACGTTTCTCAGTGTCGCCGCGGCGTTCGTGCTAGTTGTTTCTCGTCTGATTTTATTTTTCGCGCTGCCGGTTAAAATCCGTTCGTGCATTCTTCTCAACTTCCGATTTGTCGTCCGTTCATTCTAATCGATCATTGAAAACTAATACACACGTGGTTCTATATACAGATATATGTATATATGCGTATATGTATGTATATTGTAAGTATATATATATTATGTGAATATATATATATATATATATATATATATTTATATATACAAATCTGTATACATCTCGTATCGAGGTTTTCTTTCAAAGTTTTCGGCGTGTAGTTGCAGTTTGTTCGAGCGTGTCCCACCATCGATTTGGGAGTCACGAGATCGCCTTCTGTTTTTGCGGTTACGTCGAGCGTGTCTCCTCTTCGTGCGGATTCGTCGGTAATCGCGACACAAGATCGAAGGTGTCGTTTGGAATTCGAAAGGTATCGGGGGGAAAAAGAAAGTGCGTCGAACTCGAATGGGACCCGTTCGAATTTGGCGCCAAATCGATCGTCATCAAGGAACGACCATTATATACGTACATACATACATAAGTACATATATACCATTTAAATCGGACGTATACCGCGTGTTGTTCTCCTGTTGTTTATAGTGCGATTTTTAATGTTATGTACGTTAGAAAGAAAGTGACATAGTGTTTTTTTACAATATATTTGTGTGTATTAGCTTAAAAAAAACAGAAAAAAGGAACAAGACGAGATCTCTGTCTATCTGTTTCTATTTATTTCTCTCTCTCTCTCTCTCTCTCTCTCTCTCTTTCTCTCTCCCTCTCTCAAGCTCGTCATCTCTCTGATGCTTCGACATTCACGCACATCATTTCTGCCACTGGATTATTCGACGCGTCGTCGTGGGCGAGCACGTGGACGCTCGCCATCCTCCTCTTCTTCAACTTTGTTTTCATATTACGATCTTCCGCGAGAACTGGCCGATTCGCCGGAAAAGAAGCTTTCTGTGATATTTGGGTAAGTTATTTTCATTATTTATATTTCTGCACTTTTATTCATAGTATATATACATATACATTAAACTTAGAATATGTATTTAGAATACATAGAAATTTAGAATACACACACATATATATATATTAGACTCAGAATATATATTTATACTTTGAATGTATACATGTATATAAACTTTTACAGTTATATTAAAAATTGTTTGTTTACATTCTTAGAAACTATGAATATCATAGTATTTTCGTCTCTTATATTATATCGCCGAAGAATACTTTTTTTTTCTCTTTCCATTTGTTTTTCTTTAGTTTCTTCGTAACTCATACGACATGTAAACACTACCTGTATTTTGCTCCGATTATTATTTATCATCGTTTTCAGGGACATACCGCTTATCAATAAGAACCAAGGATCGATCTTGTCTGTTTTGTTTTGTCTGTATACGCACTTACTATGTGATATAAATATTCTATGGGTCGACTGTCGTTTCAACATTCGTTTCGTTCGTCGCTCCTTCGTCCTGAATCGAAGGACCCGGCCGAGTTTTTCGAGATTCTTTGTATTCTTTTCTTCCTTTCTCTTTCCGAGAAACGGTCATTGTAATGTTTTCGGTCGAAGAAGGCTAAAAAAGGGATTTGCGTGCATCAAAGATATATCTATACTGTAGTGTATATATATATACAGGGTGAGATTTAATTCTCTCATTCGTATTTAAGAGAAAAAAAAATTTTGTTTACCAGGAAGCATCGTCATTTAATATATACTATTACTAATCTATTGTTATAACGCTTTTCTCATGTTAGAGTATCTGAGAAAATTGTAAGCTTGCCGATAAGGTATTACTGTTATTAGAGAAGCGTTAACTCCTTTAGCAATAAGTTTCTATTATCGTGAAAGTAACGTGCGAAAGTGCGAAGGAACATAAGGTTAAATGCTTTACTATCTCACGAGAGGGATATAAGTTACGGCTCTCGTCCATCTTGTATCATTATAGTTTGACAAGATCCACTCATCGAGACTTTTCCAGAACAGAGATAACGACGTTCTCTGTTGACAATTTCATATCGAATATCGGGGTCGTACGAAGCGAGTCTGTGAAGGAAATGGCAAGAAATCTTCTTTTCAGTATTTATACAACGATCGTAACTACAAAACCGAAATCGAAATTTTGTTTTTCTTTCTTCGTAAAGACATTCGAGCGACGCACATATCGATCGATCGAACAACAAAGATATCTAAGTTCTCCGAAAAGAGAGGAGAGAGAGAGAGAGAGAGAGAGAGAGAGAGAGAAGTAAGAATTCTCAAATAAGAATTCCTGATTAGGATTCTACGGAGTGTTCTACAGTTGATGACGTCATCGAGAAGGATCATCATCCTCTTGGAATTAACTATCGATTAAAATATTCCTTCTACTAGTCACCCTTCTTCGCACGTTTCTTGAATTGTACGCAGCTGAGACGTGTCTATCCGGAAATGAAATGAAAATAATATTTCCGATCAAGATAAAAAAAAATAAATATATATATATATACATATATATATATATATTTATATACTACAAAAGTCTGTAAAAATCCTTTGATATCTATTAAGATTAAACAATAAAGTATTACAAAGAGATTAAATAGTATTAGAAAATAAAAAACATTCTTTAAGAGAGTAATGGCATGACGGCAACGAAATGTGTGTGTAGAAGCTGCAAGGTATTTATAACTTTATATCGATTAACCTTTCAAAGGAGGAAGGCGTATGCACATTGCGTTTATGCGTGCTGCGTCTACCTACTGCTCGTTCGCATTCGTCATGGCTATGCCGTCGTTGTAAACCATTGTCTTTTACTATTCTTCCCTGTCTTGCATCCCATAAAGCTTGTCTTCGATTAAGTTCTAATTTTCTTTTTTAATCCTTTTTATATGTATATATATATGGGTGTGTGTATATGTGTATATATATATATATATATATATATATATATATATATATATATGTATATGTAATCTACGTGCTCGAAAGCACGTAAGCATTTCCAGTGAGAGATGGTCAGTCTCAATGTTATTTGGACGGAATATCTCTCCCTCTCTTCTCTCTCTCTCTCTCTCTTTCTTTCTTTCTCTCTCTCTCTCTCTCTCTCTCTCTCTCTCTCTCTCTCTCTCTCTCTCTCTCTTTCGTGTCCGGTAAATCTAGTCAGGAGTCACGAAGTGTCGAAGAAAATAGAGTCCACGATACACTACTACGGAATAGAGGACGGTTCCGGTATCGTACGGACCTCGTTCCCCTATTGTCCCTTGCATTCCTAGTATTTATCTGTCGCCTAGTGGCGTTCTCCGAGAGGTAGCTCTCTAGCTGAGCGGAGCGAATTGCTTCTCAAGAGTCACTGCTCCGATTGCGAAATTTTAAAATCGAATAAGAGAGAGAAAGAAAGAGAGAGAAAGAGAGAAAACATACGGACTCTTTAATTCGAGCCGGGAGAGCAAGTTATTTCTGAGTTCATCTCTCGGTGAGAGGCCTCGTTGCTGTTTTTAGTCGATAAACGCACCTTTTTGTCTCTTATTATATATTTATTATACGTTTAACAATTGATTAAAAAATCGAAATTTAGACATTTCGAATTCATCGAATTCCCTTTAAATGATAAACGTTTTCTTTCCGTTTATGAATGGACTTTCCTTCGAGGCTATTATCAAGCGACGAATAAACAGAACGATTACGTGTTCCGAAAACGTAAGAAAGATAGACGGCCAGATACCTGATTGTGCTAATATGCACGGTTCGAGGTCCACGGTAGTGTTGTGTGGATGACGATAAGATTGTCTCTTTGATTTGTCGAAGCTGGACGTGTATTGTCAACAAGTATACTCATTCATCGTTAAAAACTATGTACTTGTCGTTAGATAAAACGCGATTAAATAACATTCTTATATCTTTGTTTTATATATATATATATATATATATATATATATATATATATACACACATATATATATATGAGACGTACATATATAATATATAAATGTATGTATGTATATATTTCTTGTTGTAAAAACAATTTAATCGATCGAATAAGAGGACTAGATAAGAAAGAAGATTTCGGTGGAAAGCAAGTTGCCGATACGGAAATTAGATAGAAATCATGGATTTAAATCACTCCTAATCATCATGCCTTTTATCTAAACTACCAGTTACAAGCACGCTGCCGTCATCGATTGAGACATTGAACGTAATCTATAGCGAGTTAGTTCTATGCTAGGATCGTTCGTTCGTACGTTCCTACGTTCATACGTACGTACGTACGTACATACGTTAATTACTTTATCCGTTTTATCATGAAAGTAATTATAATATTAAACGATTACTTTTTTAAACGTAACAAATTACGAATTATTATATACAAATTATTTTCGAATTATTATAATAAATTATTCTCTAAATGTTTATTTCGAATTGAGATTCATTGAAAAGAAAATGAAATTATCCTTTTTTCCTATTTTTCGAATCGAAATTAACGATATCCATTTATTCGAGGAAGATTCTCGTCGTAAACGGCATTAGTGGGAATATCTGTTTCACGCGAAAGAAATGACGTTGATGGTTTATAAGTTGGATCCTTCGGCATATCTTCGGTCCTGCATTCTTTTATTCCGTGGCCGGTCTTTACACGGCTTGCCAACGTCCCTCTACGTGATTTACATCCCGCATTTATGACACAACGTAAAATCGTACAAAACTTTGCTCGCGCGTGCTTGCGTGCTCACTAACTGACTGACTCGCGCGAGTCTAAGTTTTCTCGTTGAGACGCCGGGAGCCGTTAAAGATGACGTTCTGTCTCTTCTCAAAGAGATCCTTTTCCTCTTTTTTTTTTGCTTTTTTTCTCTCTCTTTCTCTTCTTACGTACTTTCCACGCTTTTAAACGCCTGTATATCTCGTTGGACGATGTATGAGATATTTATGTATGAGATGTATGAGGTATTACGATCCGGCTTTTATTCCTTGTACGTATCTACGTACCTACGTACGACGGCACTTCGAATAGTTTTTCTGACGACATTTTTCTCATCTTCGAACCCTCGAAGCTTATACCGATATTCTCAGTTTTTTAATTTTTTTTTTGGTAAGCAAGTGTGTGCGTGTGTATGTATATCCATAGAGATATACATGTGGTATGTTTGCCTCGTACGATACATTACGTGCGTTCTGTAGCGTGTCGACGAGTGCACGGATAGTGAGACAAATATAGCTTAGGCATTGTCGCATTGAAAGGAGGAAGGAGAGAATGAGATAGTGAGAAAGAGGAAAGGAAAGGAGAGAAAGAAAGAGAGAAAGAGAGCCCCACAAGCTCTTGCACTTTCTTTCACGTAATTTATTATTCCGCGTGGCGAATATTCGCAGTCAATCAAGGAGAGACTGAGTCCAGTACGGCTTAGAAAGTCCTTCGTGGTGTGCTATTAAGCTCGCATATCAGAAATAACGATTAGAATAGGCGGAATTAACGAGGGCAGGAACGACGTTAGCTTCGTAGCTATTCCGTGTCCGTTTCGCCGCATCTGGTATTTCTCTCTCTCTCTCTCTCTTTCTCTCTCTCTTTCTCTTTTTATCGTGGAAAATTCTTTAGATCGTCATACATACACACACACACACACATCTATATGTATGTGTACGTACGTAAGAGAGCTTTAAACTCTGCACACTTTCACGATCAGAATTATACACTCTAGCGAACGAGTTTATCTGCGTCTTTCTTTGCGTTGCTTGATACAAGGCAAAATTTAAATTCCAAGTTCCACGAGAGAAAGAGGAAAAGAGTAGAGGAAAAGGAGGATGAGAAGGTGGAGGACAAAGAATAGACAAACGTTGCTTTAAGAAATGTCTTGCTCACTTTAGGATATCGTTATAAAAGCGAGAGACACGGGCGTGGACGACGCGTATAATACTTTGCCGAATGCCTTGATAACGACGTAAATTCTCTTGCTGATCTGCAGCGCCTTACTGTTCTCGAAGCTACGATTGTTTACGTTACAGCGAACGATTTATTTCCTCATTAAGAATAATGTGCCAGAGTGGAAATAAACAACAACTATGACAATGACGACAACGACCATGACGACGACGACAACGACCATGACGATGATCATGACGACGACAACGACCATGACGACGACTATGACGACGACGACAACGGTAATAACGATAATTATGACGACGACGACAACGACGAACGAAGGGATTCTTGCTCTCTACTTATCGTCACCGGAAGTGCGAGGAACGGAAAGGAAGGAAACGAATTGAAGAAAAGTACATCGATCGGGATATATGTACTTATATAGTCGACACGTATTTATTTATTATTAGTTCGATTTAATTTATATATATTTTTTCTTTATTTTTTAAATGCTTATAATATATTTTTCAAATCGTTCGAGACGATATCTAAATGATTACAAATTATTATTTATAGCTATACTATATATATATATATTTTAAAATTTTAAGATATATATTTTTCAAATTGTTAATATTAATAAATCTATAGAACATATTATACACACACACGCGCGCGTACGTCGCGTGTATATATATATATATATATATATATATATATATATATATATATATGTTTATATACACACATACATAAATCTTTGAGTTTCCCGAAAGCAATTTTTCTTTTTCTAGTTTGGGAAGCACCACAGGAGGGTAAAAAATGTATAGAGAAAGAAGCGATAGCAAGGGTGTCTTTTTTCGGTCTTAAAGACGAGGGAAGAAGCACTAGGTAGTTGGCGTAAAGATGGCAAGCTTAAAGCCGACTTTTTTTATGTTTTTCTTTTTCTGTTCTTACACATTTATTCTTTGATTTTAGTGCCTCGCTTTAATCAAATTCTCTCTCTCTCTCTCTCTCTCTCTCTCTCTCTCTCTCTCTCTCTCTCTCTCTCTCTCTCTCTCTCTCTCTCTCTATCTTTAGTTCTCTCTGTTATTCGATCCAACAAAGTACACATAAACTATACGTGAAAGCTGTGCCTGATTTTCAGCATATATAAGTTCGACTAAACGATGATATTGCAAGATATTGAGATAAAAGAGTAACCTCCTCTTGGAATCCTCTCATGGATGGTAAACGACGATGACGACGTATGAGAAGCAAGAAAGCAATTACGGTCGATTAAACGGTAAAGAGCTATTGTCACCGAGAACTTTCATAATAAGAGAAAGAGAAAGAGAGAGTGAGAGAGATAAAGATCCTAATACCGCTCGTCGTTGATGCGTGAAATTGAGCGAAAAGGCGAACGGTTGGGAGGTGGTAAGAAGAATGAAAAGGAAAGAAGAAGAAGAAAAAGAGAAAGAAAAAGCAAAAGAAAAAGAAGATGAGATAGTCGTTGTCGGCGAGTGCAACGCGAAAATATGTATATTTCCGTGATTTTTTCGAAGGATGGAAGCTGCCAACATGGAAATCGTGGGCGTCCTTCCGTCGATAATTTACTACAAAATTTCAAAATCTTTTTCATCAACGGTATCGTCTTCGTCGTAGTCGTCGTCGTTATCATCATCGTTATCGTCATCGTTGTCGTCGTCGTCATCGTCGTCGTCGTCCTCGTCCTCATCCTCGTCCTCATCCTCGTCCTCATCCTCGACTTCGTCGACGATGTAACGGATAAAAGAGAAAGATAAAAAGAGAGAGAGAGAGAGGATCATCGCTAGTTTTCATCGGCATTCGCAAAATGCTAAAAGGTTATTGCCTTTTTTTTCCATTGAGAGATCCCCTTCTTCACCTTACTTTCTTATGTACATATACACACACACAAGTGTATACATACCTACATACATCTATGTATACACATATCGTTGGCTCTTCGACGGTTCTTCGAATGCTGTTAATTATAGTGTGTGTCCATCAGGATGAAGTAACGGTCGTTGTGGAGTTGCGTACCAACCTTCTTCGCGGATCCGATCGCCAAAGCTGATCGCAAAGCGAGATAAACGAGCCGCCGAACATAATTTCGATCTTCGATCCAGTCAAATATATCTATATTTCGATTTCCGTCCTAGCGAGCGCGCGAACGATTTGAAAGATTTTAATTTACCCATTCATAAGTTAAAAATCCTTTAACTATGATAACAATGATCGTAGCCGTTAAAATTTGTCATTCCGACAGATCGATCGATCGATTCGATTGAATCAACCCTGTCGAGTCAAATCGACGAAAGTTCTTACGTCGAAGGATTGTCAAAGTTCTATAGTGAGGAACGAAATGGTTCTGTCGATCGATTGAACGATCGAGGGATCGTTAATGAAATCCGATGCTTTCGATCGGACAAATCGGCCCTCTTTGGAAGAGAGAAGGACGGCATGTCGTTAAAGATCGCGGATATTCTCTCTCTATCTCGCGCCATTATACGCCTCGGAATCGGTCGCGCGTAAAACCAGTTCTACGACTCTGGAGAGTCGCGAGAAGGAGAAAGAGGAGGAAGAAGAAGGAGGGAAGCGAGAAGATACGGAGATATGGAGGGTAGAAAGGACAGAGAGAAAAGAGCCCTCTCTCGTTCCTTATTCTCTCTCTCTATCTCTCTCTCTCTTTATCTTTACCTTTCTCTGTTTCTTTTCTTACCTACCAGAAAATGGTTCGCTCCGATCACGCTTTATTGTACGTATCTACTTTTTCCGAGGATCATTTATCCGATTCTCGTACGATCTCGAAGAAAGAACGTTAGGTACGTACTCGGTAATTCGTGATCCGCATTCGATCGATACTCGCTTGCACGATAGCCGATGGTTGTTTCGAATATGTATGTATAGACACTCACGATTGATCTCGATCGATGTTCTTGACGCTCCATTCGAATTACATTTCTTTCTTTCTTTCTTTTTTTTCTTCATTTCATTTGAATTTGTTTCTTTTTTTTTTAAATCAGGAATAAAGATTACGACTATCCGTTCGTTCGATATTGTTATTACAGTAGAATGCACGTCATGTGAACTCAAAATCGACTTAAAGGGTTCGTAAACGATGTATATATATATGCGTATAGGTACCTAAATGGAAAGAAAGGATTCGAATACGAATTTAATTTCGAGCTTTGGAATTTCTAGTCGACTCATGATACCCGCTTCTTTGCTATCTCATGAATCTTTTCTTCTCCGTGAGACGACCTAAACAAACATCTCTCGTCTAAAGCCGACTTGTAGCACGTTTCCCTGTTCCTTCGTTTTTTTTTCTTTCTTTATATATGTATGTATGTACGTATGTATGATGTACGTATATATGTATGTATGTATAAATGTATGTATGTATATATATACGTATGTACGTATATATGTATGTACGTACGTACGATATACGCTTACCGATGGGTGCAAAGCGACGCGCTGTTTATTTAAATCGAATTGACTGACGGATTCAGCTATGATCTAAATATTTTCAAGCTACCTTTTGCATGACGCCTTCTGCCCGTTTCTTTTTTCTTTTTCTTTTTTTCATTCTTTTTTTTTAACTTTTACGAAAGTGGAACCACGCTTTCTTCATGTTTGACGAGCTATGCAAATTTCATTGAGGATACAAAAGGATTGCAAAATCGTTCAACTTCAAAATTATAAAAGAGAGATAAAGATAGAGAAATTGAGAAAGAGAGAGAGAGAGAGAGAGAGAGAGAGAATCGACTACAATGATTCTCTTTAAATTCACTTCGTTCGGGGAAGACGAACTGTTCGAGATGAAAATTCATCGTGAATTCAAATTTTTCGGATGTTGTGAGAATTTTCTTGAAAAGAGAGAGAGAGAGAGAGAGAGAGAGAGAGAGAGAGAGAAATTATCAAATAATCCGAGTATATATGCAAATATATTCTCATCATCATAGATATATTCGAGAAAATTTATTCGCCGATTTCGAAGATTTGGTTGTAATCGCTTAACGTCATCTGTTCCATGCAATAAATAACAATAAACTATGAAGGAAAAAACTAAAAGAAGAAAAAAAAGGAAAAGGAAAGGTAGATAGATATCGACTCGCTGAAAGCACATAAGACCGTCGTCGTTAACGTTATTTCATCGTTCTCTCTCTCTCTCTCTCTTTCTCACTCTCTCTCTCTCTCTCTTTCTCTCTTTCTCTCTCTCTCTCTCTCTCTCTCTCTCTCTCTCTCTCTCTCTCTCTCTCTCTCTCTCTCCCTCACACTTGCCAATTAACTATCTCCACAAACACATCCTAAGATAAGATACTACTCCCTTCTCTATCCTCATAGATACCTTGACTTTCTGGTTGTTTCGATTCGAACGTTTCCGCGATAAAAAGCGATCGAACGCGATCGTCGCATGGCGCGTAGGTACTTGACATATGTCAGAGATTAAATCGTCCTGATAAAGAGCGTTACATCGTCAACATCTTCCGTCAATTCCGCCGTTCTAATTAGAAAGCCAATTAACGTCGTTTGCGCGATCACCACGTTTATATTCTTCTCTAGTAGAAACGTCATCTCTTGTTCTTCATCTTCGAGATAGAAAGAAAAAAGTAAATGGATAGATAGATAGATAGATAGATAAATAGATAGATAAAGAAAGAAAGAACTTTACCGTAGAACGGAAAATTACAAGAGTTCTTAGTACGATTGCTAGATGAAACGATACATTTATATATGTGTATATATATAAATATACATGTATATGTATGTGTATATATGTGTATATGTATGTGTATATAATGATGTACATATACATATATATATATATATATATATATATATATATATATACGTATGTACGTACATACATATGTATGTTTCCAGAGATGAAGGAGTGCTTTAACTTAATGTGAATCACTCTTTCTCGGTGGTTTTATATCGCTACGTAGAAAGAATTCGCATAGAATTACAATATAATCATCGATATTTTTAAGATTACAATTCGTTTAAGAAAATGTTAGAAACAAATTTGTTCGTCGTTTCGTTACTAACTATCACAATATTTTAAATCACTTTCTTATATCATTTGAAATCGTACGTAACTGTAGATGAATTAATTCCATAATGATAATATCTTTTCTAATGATATTTGAAATGGTAAGCGAATTCTTAATAACGTTCGCGATAACTCTTGTCACGCAACCTTCGTGATCGCATAATATATTTTTTTCTTTTTCTACCTCAATATTCTCGATATTCTGTTACATGGACTAGAACGTCTGAGAAGAATGATAATACCCGTCAATAAATCAATGTACTCGGATATGAAAAGAATATAAAGCATTCATGCTTTGGTGGTGGCTATTTTCCACGTGCCTCGTATATACTACCGGAATGTATAAATCAGTTACATATATCACGTAACATTGTGAATAATTATTACCATATCATGAGTGTGGCTCATATCGAAGTGCTCATATTATGCGTTTTTCTGTGATGTAAAGAAAAAACGAGATGGCGTTAAAGGGGGGAGTAGAGAGGAATGAAGAAGGTTATTCAATTAGCGTAGAAAACATATCATTTCTTATGATATTTCCTTCATACACTTCTTTTTATGTGATTTATGAATCATAAGAACCTTACGATTTATCATTTACAATTTATCGATTACATTTTACATTATACATTGTCAAAGACAAAGAATAATTTTTTTTTCTTCTTTTCTTCTCTCTCTCTCTCTCTCTCTCTTTCTCTCTCTCTCTCTTTTACTCTTTTGAAGTTACAATGTAATACAATTCACAGAGAAAGCATAGAACGTCGTCTAGCAGGTTGGCCACGCTGTTACGCAGACTCGCGAGCGGTTCGTAGACCTCGCTAAGATAGGTAACCTTGCAAGGCCTCCTGTGAGAGGTTCTCTCTCGCTTGCAAAGGAACGAATCCGCTAGGAGGCATTCAATAGAATGAGTCGACGAGCGGTACGAGGAGTTGGCCGAACAGGACGCCTGGATGCCCGTGGTGTTTAGCGCTCGCTAAACGACTCTAACATCCGTATCTTTAGAGAGTATAAAAACGGTTTTGTGTCCATGGTCTTTCTTTTATTATCATTAATAGACATAACCAAGATCATCGGTCGATAAAAATTTATAATCAAATTTCATTATATGATTAGAAATTGAATGATTCTTTTGAATTTTACCTTTGATATCCTTCGAAAACTACGTTATAGATCGTTGTTAGTAATTCTTTTTTCTTTCTTTTTTTTTTATTTCTTCATGATTTTTTTCTTTTGCAGACAAACATAAATAATTATTATAGTTGTTGTTTTTTTTGTTTCAAGGAACAATAAAAATGACGTGACGATGATGAGAAAGATTTCTTTCGTTAGGTAATACAAGACGTATTTGCAACTTTGCTTCCACATAACTGCAATATCGCAATTATCTTATCACCGGGAGTACAACTCCAGTGATGTGGATTTTAACTAGAAACACAACCGGTCGCAATTCTTTTCCGAGTGATTCACATCGACGCTTCGTTTCATCGATCGATTAACGTTTTGAGAATTTACGAAAGGCTTTTAATAACGTGTTTACGAGTAGAAAGGGTCCAATTCACCTTCGGTAAGTCGAAAGAACCACCAATGAAATGGATATATCGTGTATTCCTAATTACCGTCGTTATCACTAAAAAGAAGCATTAAAAGAAAGAGAGAGAAAGCGGATGATCGCTTTAATTCCAATTAGCTTGAACGATCGAAAACCAGTTTCGCAATAGCGAGGGATCCATCGCAGGTGATCTATTCTTCTTCTTCTTCTTCTTCGTTTTCTTCTTCTTCGTTTTCTTCTTCTTCTTGGTTTCATCGTCGATCTCGAATGATCGCTTTCGAGGATCTTTTTCACGAAAGGTCTCATCTATCATTTTCTCGTTTAAACAATTTATCACTTGCGATAACGGGCTTATCGATATGGTTTTTCTAACATGAATGTGACGCAAGCTTTGGAAAAATGATTATACGTACACTGGCCAGTGATTAATCGTTAAATCTTACTAGCAAACGTGTTAAAATAATTCTTTGATTTTCTTGTTAACACGTTTCTACGAATCGCCCTTTTAGATTTCGTGGATGTTGTGTTTTCCATCTTCATCGCCTCGTGAATAAATAAAAAAAAGAGAAAAAAAGGAAGAAGAAAGAAAAACAAAAAAGAAAAAGGACAATAAATCGCGAGCTCGCATATTTTCGCCCGCGTAAATTCGTTTAAATATCGTGTAAGATACATATATATAAGTTAAGTGAGACTCCATAGGAACGCGAAACGATGGAAAAAGGGTGTTCGCGTTTGCCTTGCCGTAAACCGTGTTATTCGTCTTAATGTACACGAACGTTTAACGAGTGTTAAAGCCATAAAAGCCGCGCTGACACCACAAATTGACGCCTCTGCCTCGAGACACGTGGTATTCCATTATGACTTTTGCAGTACGGACCGAGAAGACCGGATTCGTTTTAAAGACCGAAATATAAGAGTGTTGGTAATCGAGAGAGAGAGAGAGAGAAAAAGAGAGAGAGAGAGAGAGAGAGAGAGAGAGAGAGAATTACGACAAATAGACTTCGTAAACGCGACAAGACAAATTTTTGGTATCTCCTTTGCCTCTCTCATTTGCACCTACGATTCGGAGAATTGAAGTTTATTGATAATAAGATGAGTACACTCTCATGCAAAAGTTTGAATTATTCTTACAATATATATATATTAATCTTATAGTGTATTGTCTCATTGTAAACATTATCATGAATTAACAAATATATTGTTGTAATAATGAAAAAACAGAAGAGGAAAGAAAAATGGTCCGTTTTTAAATTCATTTAATATTACGAAGGTTATACGAAAGTTTTCACAGACATGTATATTGGTTATATTTTAATGCGTTCTACTTTAACGTAATTCTGTCTGTTCATATTATCTTCTCTTTTTTGCTGTTTTTCTTATGTTCGAATATGATATTTATTTTTTATTCTTTTTTGTTTTATTTTTTTACTAGGGTGGAAAAACGATACGCGTTTGTAATCTTTTTTTCTTTTCTTTTTTTTTTGCTTTTATTAAGTCGTAAAGTCGAGCGAAACATCGAGTGACTTCGTTAGGGTGACTCATGCACCGTGTCGTCACGCGACAAATTAGCATGACATTAGACGTACTCTCGTCGGATTAATGAACGGACATTTTAATCAAATAATGATGACCGTGGGATTGGGAGAGAGGAAGAGAGAAAGAAAGAGAGAGAGAGAGAGAGAGAGAGAGAGAGAGAGAGAGATCAACGTTATTTTCGACGTCAAGTAATATAGGAATTGTACGTATGTAAAATCCTACAGTACGATACAGTTCATCAATGGTATGTGTGTCGTTCGCATAAGTGACCAAATTGCATTTGTACGTTTCCATTTGAACGTTCCATTTGAACTCGTCGACTATCACTTCAGTTACATACATATGTACATACCTACGTACTTACATCATACATATATACATGCATACATACGTGCATACGTGCATATGTATATACGTACATACGTATATACGTACCTACATACACACATACATATATATACATATATATATAACTATATATATATATATAGCTACATTCATACCATACTTCAAATCTCGTTTGCATCGAGAAACTCGACGAATCCAGCCGAGAGCGTTCCGCGATCTTTTATCATAATAGGCTCGCGTGCAAATAATATTTTCTTTATACAAGCACGAGTCTCTCTCTTTTTGTCTCTGTCTCTGTTCATCTATCTGTTTGTCCGTCCGTTCGTCCGACCGACCGACCGATCGTTCGTCTCTTTCTCTTTGATCGTAGCTTACAAGGCGTCGCGTTAGGATATTGGAAGGAAAGAAGGGAGAAGTTCTCTCTTGTAGAGAGAAGGCGGATTGCTTGCGTGCTCTCACTCATTCATCGATCATTTAACACGTTCGCCAGGATATATCGTAAGATTTTTTTTAACCAAGGTAAACTCTATCATCGATAGCGTAGGCTTAGAAAGGGCGTTGTACGTACGGTGCGTTGTCCACCGTATTGAGTAAGCAGTTCTCTTACTCGCCTTCGAATAATTTGTTTTGCAAACGAGCCTTAAGGTGGCCGATAAGCATGATTGTTCGATGACGCGTGTTATTTAACTTCTTCCTGCTTTGAATGTAACTTCGATGTCTTCATTTAACCTTTCTCTCTCTCTTTCTCTCTTTATTTGAACGTTGTAACGTCGCTTCCGTTTTTGTTATTCTCTGTGACCGTATATATACATCCATGTTGTATGCTAACACACGTTTAAATATTAACCTGTTGAATTCGAGAGTAGTTCCTTCTTGAATGGTAACTTAGCGGACATATAAGTCCAACAAGACGATACAATACCATATAATATTTGGTTCACAGAAACATTCATTGTGTAAATTGATTTCTTTTTTTTTCAAAAATTTTCTCATTTGAATAATTTTACGAAAAAGTTTGTCTTTTACAATACATAAGGTTGTCTCAAAAAAGAAGTACAGTGTTTTCATCCGTGATAAGCTTAAGTAGATAATTCGGCATTAGTCAACTTCATAGTCTAATTTTTAATGTTTGTCCTCGTTGAATGTAGTTATCGCTTCATTTTGCATATCATTGTTCGATTATATAACGACCGAACTGTACTATGAAATTTTTTCGATCTAATGGGAAATATTCATTTTTCTTTTTTTTTGTCGATGACAATGCACGAAAAAAGAAAAGAAAAAGGGAGGTGGTTTTTTCCTTTTTTTGTTTCTTTCTATAAGAATATTGCAAAAGTTATCGAGCAAATTCCAACCAAAGTTCAACGATGACGATAACGATCGTCGTTCGAACGATGGAACGTGCGCACGTGCGCACGCACCGATGCGCTCTCGCGCGCGCGTACCCTACACAACACAACCACCGAGCAACCGAGCTGGCAACTTGAACGACCGCAATTAACCTTACGTAACTCGGCGTATCCTCGCGGCGGTGCCTCCTCTGAACTTTGCCGCGTGAACGAACTGCACACAATACGTCATACGGAAGGCAACCACTCCGTTTATGGTTAAAGACCATCAACGAATGGGAAAGTTTCGAGATCGTCGATCGTACGTGCGAATTCGTCGATTCGTTTTGGCGAAAGTTTGACTCGATCTTTTCTTTTTTCTTTTTTTTTTTTTCGTTCGATTTCATTTCCTTTCTTCCTTTTTTTTTGTTTTTTGTTTATTTTTTTCTTTTGTATTTTTATTTTCTTTTTCTTAAACCGAAAGAAAAAGTGGAACGGAAATGTTCGTAATTCATTTATTCGATTTTGTAAATATTAAGCTATGTTTCGTATCTTTTGATATTGTTTCATGGGAGTTTGTCGCGAATGCAAGGAACGAGGATTGTATGGTATCTTTCGAATATCTACTTATGTAGATATGCGATCTTGAAACTCGACCGGCTAGTCGTCAAGACTTTATCGAAGTGTTTGTCAAAATATTACGAACAAGCAAGTCTCAGCAATGATATGGACTAGCGCCGATAAGTGCAATATTTGATATACCCTTTACAAACGATTTTATTATTATCGCCTAGCGACCGAACGAGAGAAACTAGTTTTTCTCAAAAGGTATTGGAGTTCTATGTGATCCTGTTGCAAATAGGCGTCGCCTATTTTTTTTCTTTTCTTTTATTATTATTATTGTTATTATTGTTATTATTATTATTATTATTATTATTATTATTATTATTATTATTATTATTATTATTATTATTATTGTTATTATTATTATTGTTATTATATTTCCTTTTATTATATCTTATAGTTCGTAAAATATTCCAAGCATCGAAAGCTATTCAATACGATCTACTATACTCTTTCGTTAGAAGTATTGTCTTTACTTTTATGGGGAGATGATTAATTTTACATCGATAAAATCCAAGATAGTCCTTTAACAGCTATGAAGAAACGTGGGTCGTTCGTTTGAATATATGATCGAAGAAACGTTCTCGGATTATTTCCTCCTTTCATTTTCTTTAGGAAATCTAATCTGCGAAATATAATTAGCCTCCCTAGTGACTAAACCGTACGACCAGTTAAATTTAGAGGAAATGTAATGGCTAACGGAGTAGGTGGTCGTTTTCCCTTTTCAAAGGTTTGACAAGCAGGTATTATACTCTAATTACGAAATACGAATCACGAGGACTAATAATGCATTATAAAAAAAAGAAAAATATATCCATTCTCTTGGAAATTTATTAATTTTTCTTCATTTCATTTCTTACTGATACTCCTTTTTTTATCTGATCAAATTAAAATTAATATTTTCGAGTACTACAATAATTGAAAATGGAAGGAGAAAGTAACTCTGGTAAAATAATGAATGTATTTGATCGTTGGTGTATAGGTAGTCAAGTTGGTACTACTTGGAATCCTAAGACATCTTGTTCCGGTTGCAGGTGCACGAGAAAATGCGCGTAAGGTCAAGGTGACGGCGGAGCATGGAGACCATGGAAGACAGTGGTGGGCAGCAGGTCGATGCCTCGAAAGGGAACATCGCACCTGGCTTACTGGTAGCGAGGAAGAATTGTTTGAAAATCGTTGAAGCTGGTATCGATGTTGACACGGTTAAGCAGGATGAGAGGAGAACCACCATCGAGATGGATCCATACAAGGAACTTGAGCTATACCTCGCAAAAGTAAATGTGAGTGGAACGAGTATATCACGATCGATAGATAGATAGATAGATAGATAGATAGATGATAGATAGATCGATCGTTCCATTGATCGATCGATCGATCATTCATTGATCATACGTACGTACATTTATTCGCCGTGTTTACTTCGTTAAAGCGATAATTCGATCCAGGATGATCAAGCTGATCGTTTGGTAAGGGTCATTTTTCTTCGTAACGACATTCACTTAACAGCCGTAATGCTATTCCATAGACAAAATACTTAAGAAGGACTATCTCTGAGACACTGTTATATGTCAAAAGATCCGTATATGGTACGAGAGGAATCTCAATCTGATCGACCGTTTATGACCCCACAAGAAACCTTTTGCGTGAGTCATCCGATCGACTTGCCTTTGGACAGTTCTGAGAGCTCTATCTTTGGTGATCTATCGAATAATGAGAAATATTATGCTTCGAGAGAAGCAGCTCTTAGTAACTTGAACTTTTCCTTTTTTTGTTTTTCTTCTTCTTGTTCTTCTTCTTCTACTTCTTCTTTCGTTTTCGTTATTTTCGCGAAGGAGATCGTAAGAATCGATCACTGAGTTTATCGATCGTTTCGTCGATCGTCCGTTCTTGCGGTCTAGCGCCCGCAACAAATTGAACGTGACGCCACGATTCCGGTGCAAAATTCCAAAACACGTTTCACTTGATCGAGACTTCGGTCCTCTTCTTCTCTTCCTCTCCTTCCTCCCTTTCACTCTACCTTGTCTTTTTTCTTTCTTTTATTTCTTTTTTTTTCTTGTCGTTCATCCTCATACCGCTTCACCTACGTCGCTACATCTGTTTTAGATGCTCCGGCAATGGACTAAACGCCTCGAATGGCACCCGAAAGCACGAAACCGGTTTTTTATCCGCGAATTCTATCCTTATACGAGTCCTACTTTATTTTCCTCCTCTTCTCTTTTTCTTCTTCCTCTTCTTCTTCTTCTTCTTTACTGTCGATCGACACTGCGGTCCGCATTTGTTCTACCTCAGCTCGTCGACATCGTTGCACCGAGCAGTTGCATCGATGCACGTTCGACTAGAAGAGTCGATATTCTCGTGTTAGAAACAAGAGGATTTCAAGCCGACGAAGTACGATTTACCGCAGGTAACGCTCGATGCTCGCTTTTGCGGCGAGAACTCGGGAAGCTTCTTCTCATTTTCTTCTTCTTCTTCTCTTGCTGTTTTCTTCAGAAACGCCATTTCTAAGATTGCTTCCGCGAACGCGACGACCACCGATGCGTTTTCTTCGGGAAATGTTAGAAGAAATTCGTAGAATTCTAAATTTGGCGCTGAGAAGATACCTTCCGCCTTTAAGATGCTTCATGAGAAAAGTAGATAGATAAATAGATAAATAGATAGATAGAGAGAGAGAGAGAAAAAAATATATATATATATGTATATATATATATATATATATATATATATATATAGAGAGAGAGAGAGAGAGAGAGAGAGAGAGAGAGAGAGAGACAAAGATAAAGAGACAGAGAGAGAGAGAGAGAGAGAGAGAGAGAGAGAGAGAGAGAGAGAGACAAAGATAAAGAGACAGAGAGAGAGAGAGAGAGAGAGAGAGAGAGAGGAGATAGATATAGAAAGAAGAAGGATAGATATAGTTTATTGGTCGTAAATCGTGAGACTAACATAAACGGTATTTCTTCCAAGGCTATTTCTTTGGTGGGAGCTCGAGATTATACGCGATCCTCCTGCCACATATATATATTTTTTCTTTCTTTATCTTCTTCTTCTTCTTTTTATTTGTTTTCTTTCTTCTATCTCTTTTTTTCTTTTAGTTAGACCAGGATTGTGATACGGTCCGCCGAATTTAACCTTCGATAAATTCACAGTCTTCTTCCCATCTCCTCCCCGACGATGACGACATTCGAATATCGTTAAGTGGTCGACGTCTCTCAGCTCCCTCGATACACCAAAAGCAGATATATAGAAGAAAGAGGATGATGCTGATGATGATGATGATGAGCAGGAGGAAGAGGAGGACGAGAGGATAAGGGATAGAGAAAAGGAGAGATAGAGGTCAGAGACACAAAGAATATAAACGGTCGAGCAAGACTTTGGTCGCTCTCTTTTTCCGTATCTTTTACTCGTACGTCGACGTGTTTTCTATTCAGAGTATATTCTTTTTCGTTCACACGCTTCGACTTACCAGAATCACATGTCGGTTCTTCGACAAGGAAAAAAAGGATCGATAAAGTCTATCCCCTCTCTTTTTCTTTCTTTCTCTTTTTTTCTCTTTCTCACTCTTTTTCTCTCTTTCTTTTTTTTATAATGGGAATCTTCGGAAGAAGTTGTGCTTGTTTTCCACGAAGATTTTATATTCTCATTCTGAACTCATAAAATATCAATCGAACGTTTCTGTCTTTCTGTTGCTACTGTTACTGCAACTGCTACTCCTGGTATTGCTGCTGGTATTGTTGTAAGAAACTGCAAATAAACCTTCTTAATCCGTAAAACATAACATAAACATACGTGCAGTCTATATTAACATAATAGACTAACAAAGTTTATGAACTTAACGAGAATCGTGTCTCGTTTTTTACGATCTTTCTCTCTCCTTCTCTCTCTCTCTCTTTTTCTTTCTCTGTTTGTTTCTTTCTCTGTCCCATGTGCGAACCGATCGTTCGTGGTAGATTAGATTGATTCGAGCATCTATGAGGACGATCAAAGAGGCGTTCGAAGAACAGGTCTGCTTCGTCTTCTTTCGCTTCCTTGCGTTCACAAATCCTGCGATACGATAGAGGGATCGTCGATCGCACCAGACGGTCTCTCTTCTCTTGTACGAGGGAGAATGAGAAAGAAAGAAAGAGAGAAAGAGTAGAGAGTGAGAGAGAGAGAGAGAGAGAGAGAGAGAGAAAGAAAGAGAGAAGAGGAGATATATGAGAAGGAAAAGGAATACACTTGGGATCGATGTCAAAATCATTCGATGATAATCCGAATGACAGGTTGTTACATCGAATACCACCTCCGACGCATAATTTAGTTACGCATATATCATTACACGCCGCCATCTAAGAGATCTCGTCGAAGGTAAGACGGTAACTTTGTATTTCATCCTATCACATCTATGACCTCCCTTCTTCCTCCTCCTGTTCCTCCTTTTTCTTTTACTTCTTCTTTTTCTTCTTCTTCTCCTCCTCTTCCTCCTGCTCCTCCTCCTCGTCGTCGTCACCATCATCATATTCTTATTTTCGACGAATACATTCCATGCGATTTTTCGTTCAAATGATTGCTTTATCATTCATGAACGTTTGATGGAAAGTATTTTCACTTTCGACATTCTGTTTCCTTTCGTCATACGAAACGTACACCTTAACGTATAAAGATATAGATATTCAGTAACTATGATACTACTACTTATACCATAAGTAATTTAATCTTATTCTATTATTTTTCTCGCAAATTATATTTCATTTATTTCAATTTGTTTGTAACTAAAGGGAAAGGTAAAATTTCATAAATTTTCTTCATAAATTCGAATAGAACGAACGAATTCGCGAGGAACATGCACGAACAACACGTACAGGGAGATAGAGTGAAAGAGAACGATCGAAAAGATAGTTTAGTTGGAAAGACACATTCGTAGATACATACATGTATCGTCAAGATTAAAAGATAGCTATGTAGATAGCTCCGAGTGTAGTCCAGTCAGCATTCGCGTTTACGCTCGAGGTCGTTCCGTTCCGTTCTGATTATTATCCGTAACCTCAAGCACGAATAGAACTTGGTGTATCGCATCCAAAGACAAAGTCTTTACTTATTTACCTTCAAATGTAGACGAATTTATTTACATTATACGAATCGAGTATCCAAAAAAAATAATAAAAAAGAAAAGAATAAGAAAACCTATTTTGATATTTTATCGATGAAGATGAGTTTTCTTTTTCTTTCTTTATCCCTCTCTGTTTGTCTGTCTCTCTCTCTCTCTCTCTTTCCTTCTTTCCTTCTCTCTTTCTCTTTATTTTTCTTTTTCTTTTGCTTTATCTCACGTTAAATACAATCTGTTTGTAAGTGAATGGCGAACACCTTAACCGGCCAATCGTGAAGGATCTTCTCTCTCTCTCTCAAGAGACGATCTTGCGATCTCGTGATGCTGCGAGTAATCGATTTTCACATCGTCTACCAGATGCAGATAAGATCACGTTCCACCGCGTGACGCATCCCCTTCTTCCCTTCTTCCGTATTTTCCTTTAGATTCGTATACATGTACATACATATAAATACGAAACAATATATGTATTTACTTGGGTACACGAAGGAAACAAACTGACCGGCCGATCGATCGATTTTACAAGTCATTTTTCGAAGATAATTATCAAGGTTGTTAGAATGTCGGGGGAATAATAATTAGGTTGACCTTGCCAAAAACGTAAAATTTCATAATGCTGATCAAGTTTCTTCGAGTTCGTCAATGACAGAGTTTGTATCTCTCTCTCTCTCTCTCTCTCTCTCTCTCTCTCTCTCTCTCTCTCTCTCTTTCTCTCTCTCTTTACTGGTGAGTACTTTCGCTCTTGTCTCTCTTCTGTCACAGCAATCGTCGGTCTCTAGCAAAACACACACGCACAGAGACGAAGGAAGAGAGAGAGAGAGAGGGGGAGAGAGAAAGAGAAAGAGAGAGAGGGAGAGAGAGAGAGAAGTTGGCGGTGCATCGCGTTGCGTATGCAACGTGCGCGCGCGTGCCTCTCCTCGGCCTTCGAGTCTCCTTCTCTTCCTCCTTCGCCCCTGCCAACGGTTTACGCGCGTGGAAGCAAATATGTTCGCGAGTGGGTGGAAGTGTAGGACTGCTGTGTATCCGGTTGGGTGTGTCGGATGTGTTCGACGTTCAGAAGCGTGGCTTTTTGGACTCGTTAAAGCGTGTTCTCCCTCTCTCTTACACACACACACACACACACACACACACACACACACATATATATATATATATATATATATATTGAATATATATATATACATACATACAAACATATATATATATGTACTTATATACACATATTTTTTCTTTGTTTTGTTCTACTTGTCCTTTAAATTTTATTTTCGTTTAAATCTTATTTGCTTCATTTACTTATTTTCAAATACTTGCGACCTACGTCACGAGGAGAATTTCAATATCGTGTTCGTGAATGAAATCACGAATGAATCTAAAATACGATTTAATTCAAAAAGTAAGAGAGAGAAAGAGAGAGAGAGAGAGAGAGAGAGAGAGAGAGAGAGAGAGAATGAGAAAGATTGAATTATACACAGACGTTTAGACGTCGCGACGGTAGACGTTCCGTTTTCGATGAGAAACGAGAGTTTTGTAGTTTGATTATCAAGTATGACTCGAGTTAATTAGAATCGTGCTTCGAACACGTAATACCGAGAAGTTGAGCGAGTATTCTCTCCCTCTCTTTCTGCTTTGCTCGAGATCGTAAAGTCAGCATTACGATAGGCGAACCACTCACGTCGTCTCGACTTTATGAATGAAGAAACCGAGGCGTCGGTGAACTCGTGACTCCTCCAACCCGTACCGTTTCTCAGAACCACATTGATACTTGTATTCATATCGTATATGTATATATACGTACGTCCACCTACTTACCTTTTTCTAGAGCGAATGTACTTGAAGTGTGCGCAAGCGCATATATTAAATACACTTTTGACTTTACTAGAATCCACCTTCGGGCGTTCCCTCATTTGCATTGTGGAATAAACGGAGATAAACTATTCGTAAGAATCACTTGCAAATCCTTCCTGCTTCTCCTCTCTTTCCGTTACAGAAGCTTACTGATGCTTCCTTTGACAGATCGTTTCTTGTTGGAAGATCCGATTGAAAGAAACCAAATGTTTTCTTTCGTTAGAATGAGCGCTTTTTATTGTTTTGTTTTTCTCTTCTATTTTCACTCAAACCTTCTTTGATTTTAAATAGAGAATCGATTTAAATCAATTTTACTCAAATCGATGTTTTTATAACTTCTTATAGATAAAAAAATATAAATGACAATTTATTGTTTATTATGAGATTTTATTCTTATTAAGATGTATAATTCGACATGTTACGCAAAAGAAATGTTAAAAGTTTGTAAAATTGAATGATGATTATCCTTTATCCTAAACCTATATACATAATTCGTTAAAAAAGGATGCAATAAGATAGTTTTACATAAAAACAATATTAAGAAGTGATTGCTAGGTTTTATTTAAAAGTGAATAGCTATACGTTCCAAATGATTGCGATATGTATTTAATGTAATAGACAAAAATTAATATATAATTAATATACGTAATTAATAAAACATACAAGTAGAGAGGGAGAGAGAGAGAGTATCAATAATTACTATCTATATGTAGAATTAATGATTGTAATATTTCATAAACTATATTATCAATTATATTCGATTGATTTATAAACATTTCTATAAAATGGTATAAAAGTAAGAAAGAAAAAAAAGGAAAAATGGAAAAAAAGGAATACATTTTGTCAATACCAAAAAAGAAAAAAAAGAAAAAACGTAACATCAAGTAACTAATTTCCAATCCGTTCGATCTTTCGATGCACTTTCATTTAAATCATTATTATCGAAAAAGGGTAGATAGAATCTCGAAAATCGGAACGCGGAAATCGATCCATGTGGGCGCATTCGAGCTTCCCGAACTCGTTTCGTCGGCTACGTTCTCGCAGCTGGTTAAAAGGATTTCATGGTGCAAGGAAAAAGGACGAAAAGTCGTTGGGTCCGATAAAAAGAGAATAACGAATAAGGAGTAAGAAGAAGAAGAAGAAGAAGAAAAAGAAGAAAAAGAACAAGAAAGGATGATGGCGAAGAAGGAAGAGGAAGGAGGAGGGAGTGGAACGCGCGCGCTCGCGCACGTTGCTTTCGTCGGACCGCCACGTCGGCGAAGCTGATTATGTCGCCGGACGGGACGACTTACAAATCCGCTGGAGTATTTCCATCTTATCAGCATTGCAAATTGAAAATGCGCAGGACTGCATCCCTTTCTCTCTCTCTCTCCTCTCTCTCTCTCTCCTCTCTCTCTCTCTCCTCTCTCTCTGTCTTTCTTTCTCTCTCCCTCCCTCTCTCTCTCTCTCTCTCTCTCTCTCTCTCTTTCTTTGTCTCCCCTTCTCTCTCTTTCTCTCCAATTCTCTTTCTTTCTTTCCGTCGTTGTCCCTTTTTGTTTCTCTTTTTTTTTTCTTTGGAAAGAGATCGTTCGATCGCCAAGTTCACGGACAAAAAAGTATGTTATTCATTCGACGAACGAACGAAACCTTTTTCTGATGCCGAATGATCGGCCAAGAATTTTATTCCTATCTATCGTGATATTCAATTTTAGTAATGACGTCTCGAAAGTTTGCCGAATACGAAATTTCTTCTCTTTTTTCCCGGCCCTCTTCCCTCACTTCGCTCCTTTCTTTTGAATTTATTATTGATTTTGCCGGATGATATTGATATCCTTGAAATGTCTTCATCCGTTCGTTTTCTCATATTCATGAAAAGGTTAGCGAGTATTCTTTTTCCCCTTTCTTTATTCTTTTTTTTTGTAGCGTAAAACATTTACGATTTTTTATAACTTTTAGTTTCGTTTTCTTTTTTCTTTTGTTTCAGAGATTCTATGTCTATGAATGTTACCAGAAAATTATTTGAAAAAATATATTTCAGATATATTTTTATATATATATATATACATATATATATATATATATATATATATATATATATATATACACATCTATGTATATAAAATTTCTAATTGACTGACATTAGATGATTCAATCTCAAAGTAAATATTAGGATAATTACGAAAATATTTTTGTTTGATGTGAACGACCTCCTGTCTCGCATGCTTCGAAACGAATTCTCTCTTTTTATCTCAGGTCGTTTTCTACGGGAGCAGCACAGTAGAGACGTCTCTTCTTTTCCTGTTTTCTCTTTTTCTAGGGGCAGCTGTTGCACTCCCGCTCGTACGTTCGTTCGCTTGCTCCCTCATTCGCTCGCTCGCTCGCTCGCTTGCGACGAGAACGCATACGCCTAGGCGGATGCGAGTTTAACGCGTGTTACCCTCCTCATTCTCTCTTTCTCTTGGCGAGCAGTTATCTCGGAATTGCATTCGTTTTACGTTAGTGGTTGGCTTCCCGCGATATTAACGTCCGTTCGAAAGGCAAACAAAATCGCGTGCTTGTTGGAACGAGCTAATTTTGACTGGTAATTTGCGTCGCCTCGTGAAAGCAAAAGAGATACTATCATGAACTGTTTTTTCTTTATTCTTTGTTTTCTTTCTCTCTCTCTCTTTCTTGTTTTTATAGTTTCTGTTAAAAACTGATTTATTCTCAAGATAGTTTTTTGCATTGAAATGTTTCAATCGACGAGATACGTCCAACACAAAACGTTACATGAAAACCATATTATATATTTGCTACATCGATTATAATCAATATACAGTGATAGAAATATTCGGATACTATGGTATATTTGAATAAATCAGTATATATTTCGATTGTTCATAAATAAAATAAGAATTTTTTTTCCTGTTATGTATCATTTATTGTGATTAATAAAAATATACAATTTAATGTATCTATGTTTAGCCATTATAATTTTATACACATTATAAATAAAATATTGTTCGATTTTCATGTTTCAAAAATATTTGGATACTAATACTACTAATACTAAATAAGATATTTTAAAAATTACTTGGCGAAATTTCAACATTTGGTAGCACAGCCTTTTTGATTTTGGACATCTTTTAATCGTTTAGGCATACTTATAGAAAATATTATAGAAATAATTTTTCTTAAATATTGAGAACTTATTTGTTCTTATTCTTCTTGTAATTTCTTTTTTAACTCATCTTTTGTGTTGTTAATGGGACCATTTTCGCTGACGATACACGTAATACTAAAGATAAATATAATTGCAAATTCGTAATACACATATTTATAAATATTGATTTTCCGCGAGGTATTGGTATCTTAAACGTATTATCTAGAAAATATAATAAGTGTCCGAATATTTTTCTAACGCGAAAATTGAACAATACTTCAATTAAAATGTGTATAAAATTGTAATGGCTAAACATAGATACATTAAATTGTATATTTTTGTTAATCACAATAAGTAATACATAATATGAAAAAAAAATTTTTTTTTATTCATGAACAATCGAAATGTACACGGATTTATTCAAATATACCATGGTATCGATATATTTTTGTCACTCGTATTTTTTTGCAATGATGAAATGTATAATTTTTATTTAACACTAGAAAGACCGAAACTTAGTATATACCTATATTGCCCAAAAGCAGTCAAAATGACATCATTGTAAACGAATAACTAATGTGTTTTAAAATTTGTTTAAAATTTATTTTTAATATTTTTTATATTATTTACAGTTATATAACAAGTTATTAGTAAATATTAACAATAAAAAAAAATTCTAAGAAATTGTGTCATTATATATATAATTGTTTTTCTAATTAAAAATTAAAAAGCACTCCAAATGATTTCCTTGGGCAATCTAGTGTTAAATGTAACGATGAACGTTGAGAAAAACGTATAATGATATGGAACAGATTTTGATTGTATAAATGTTATTATTTTCGAATATTTATGTATTTTAATACTTCTTTAGTATTCATATTCTATTATTGTATATGCTAGTAGTAATGATTTAGACAAAGAAAACGAAGACGTATACGATTCAGACGATGACGCATATGCTCATAGTAAACGTTTAATGCTAATACGCGATGAAACAACGGAACTAATATAGATACATACGTATGAGTAACATTAAATTGTTTCATATACAATAGAATACTGTGTCATCGTTACGTTCTCGTTATTATTATTTACAAACTCCAAGCTTTTCTCCGATCGATTTATTTATTATATTTTAAATATGATAAGTCGTTTAACTTTGGCTCTTATTGTGGATACTTGTTAAAATTTTTAAACAAAAACGTGTGACGTGTTAATACGTCAGATCAAAATGACCAGAAGGTCTCTGACCTCATCGTCGTTTAACTGTTGAACAAGTAAAATCGGTGAGTAAGCCAGAAGAATAATACAATAGTATTAGAGTACAATATCATTTTTACGTTTTGTTACGTTATATTTTTAATTGAAATTTAATTTTTAATTAACATTATTATCGCAAATCAGTATTCGTACCATTATGCTCGAATAATTGATAACAACAACGAACACGAGATGATCAATCGTAACAATTAGTCTCTACAACGATCTTTTTAATTTGAAAATCACATATGCATACTTACCATAAACATATATTATAATTAATTGTTAATTCACATCTCTAGCTTTTAACGTTCTTTAAATCTAAATTTAAATTATACAATTTATATGTTACATCATATAGATGATATTTGTCTGTACGATAAAAACAAATTCTGTTTATAAATGGTTAATAAAAAAAAAGAACAAAACACTTTGTAATTACTTTCATAAATTCGATATAATAGTTATCTGTATTTATTTATAAAAATTTATAAAAATGTAGAACAATTAACCATCATTTGGAGTTGACGTAGAGAAGAAAGGTAGCCACGAATTTGCATTTATAAAGTAGACGTTTCTTGGGTGTTTGTTGCGAAGATGCAAAAGCATGAACGTGCGCGTAGGCGATTATAAGGTGTTGGTCTAGTGCGTAATGTTATGTCACCGCTATAGGCGCTTCAACATCTCATTTCATACCGTTACATTATGTTTCCCTCGGCGTAGAACTAATTTGCGTTACTCGCATGGCGTTTTTTGTACGTTGTTTGTTCTTCCTCGCCTTCGGCACGCTCGTGTTCTGTAATCGACGTCGAATGCTCCTCCACCACCTCCATCATAATCTCGATCTTTTCAGCCTCCGTTTTCGGCTTCCTCATCGTCGCGTGCCAACTTCCAACGTTCTATGTTAATGCAGTATTAGCGAAAGAATGATAGGATTTTCATATTCATATGAATTTTTTTTTTCCTTTTCTTGTTTATTAAAATTAAAAATTAACTTCAAGCATGTTCAGAAAATAAAATGAACGTAGAGAAATAGCATTGAAATAACGTACGTTTTTTTATTATTATTATAGGAAGATATAGAAAGATATTTAGTCGCAAATCTTTTTTGTTATTTATATATATATATATAAATATATAATTGTATCGATTTGAAATGTCATTTTATCGATCATTAAATCTTTCTATGATAGAAATTGATCGTTTCTATTCGTGGACTTCTCTTCGATTGTCTGACAATTTTGAATCCATCTTGTATAAGGGATCACGTTGATCGTGCATCGACTTTTGCAATATCTAATTAAATGGCGTATGATTCTAAAGGAGATCTAAACTCTCGAGAAATTGCAATCAATAACCTCCCACACGATTGTTAGACAACATCTTCCATTTTATTTCACAATATCAATTTGAGTATAACACTCGTATCTCATGAATCGTTTTTGCTCTCTCTCTCTCTCTCTCTCTCTCTCTCTCTCTCTGTCTCTCTCTCTCTCTCTCTCTCTCTCTCTCTCTCTCTCTCTCTGTCTCTCTCTCTCTCTCTCTCTCTCTCTCTCTCTCTGTCTCTCTCTCCTCTGTCCTTAATTTAAAGCTCCAACGATCGCCAACTTTCCGTCGTTCTATTCGCAAACTTTGTAAGCCTTGCTTTTAGTCGTTTTCAAATTATTTCGGTTGGCCTCGATCGTCTTTAAGAATCGCACGACTGGCCTCGAGGCTTTTTCATCGCATAAAGAAGATAATAGAAGGTAAAAGTTTGTGGCTTGACCTAGGTCACGGTGACCCGTTAACCCGGGGAAAGGAAATAGCTGTCAAATTAACGAAAAAAATAAATATTCTGAAGTATATTATAATGCTTTCGGCGCATTATATAATTATTTAGGTGTATATAATATATTTATTATTTAGGTCTAATATACATCCTATATTTTTTCTTTTTTCGTTCAATTATTATGACTAAGAAGAGGAAATAATGTTTTCGATATTTTTTATTATACGATATATTTATAGTCACATACAAAACACCTTTTATTGATATAATCGAATCAATTAAATATCGAAAACCGATGATCAATATAGTACAAACTATTTCGTTAATTTATTATTAAACTAATAGTAGAAGTATAGTATCGTGATTAATGCATTCGCTGATAAGGTATATTTCATTTGACTTGATGGCCATTCGCGCCACAAGTAAGTTACATATCTTATGTTAAAATATATATAGTTATTGCACTCTAGTAAACTATACTAATATAAGACTTTATATACGACCATTTGCTATTAATAATCACACAAGTTATATTTCTTTAATATATAAATAATTGCTTATACATTACATGCATATTAATTATAGTCAACAATGTCGGCCATTGGTGATCGACGAGGCGTAAACGAGCCGTTCGATGTTGACCATTGGTGACCATCCTAGCGGTAAATGTTTTAATAGAAAAAATAGAAAAAATTCAAATACGAATGATGATTCGTAGATTTGAAGACTCATCGATATTATTATCGATTTTATTTGAATCGTTAGACCACTTGAACCAAACTGCAGGGGTTCTGACAAGGACGACCAGTTATCTCTCCTCTCTCTCTTTCTTTCTTTTTCTCTATCTCTCTCTCTTTCTATTTCTCATTAAAACCGATCATCAAGAAATAGCGGGAGAGAGAGCGAGAGAGAGAGAGAGAGAGAGAGAGAGAGAGAAAGAGAAGATATACCTTTCTCCAAGGTGGTATATCGTAAGCATCAAAGAGATAAAACAGTAAATGAAAGGAGAGGAGAGTTTCAAGAGGTACGCATAACGTTTCCCGATGGGCCGCGAGCTCTTTACCGTTTGATTTAACAAGCCGATA